>NC_084895.1:23012096-23209596 GCF_958979055.1 Alnus glutinosa | reverse complement strand
CATTTCCATTGGAATGAATTTGAGCGAAACACATACCCTTCAAACACATGAGAGTCGAGTGTTTATTTCTGTGAGGGTCTACATTTTTAGTCTACTCCATCTTCAAGTGAAAATTCTTGCTAAATAATTTTAACCTATTTAAAAATGTTTATTCATGATATGTTCTGAATTGTGAAGAGCTTGGTTGTTCCTTGTTGATGGCGTTGCAACCTTGGTTTTCTTAGGAAGGTGAATTTGAGTTTTGCTCGAGGACGAGCAAAGGTTAAGTGTGGGGGAATTTGATAAGAATGTAAAATGTCGTATTTTTTCCCTTAATATTTAATCTCTTATACTTATTTAATGCCTAAATATACTCATTATTCTTATATTTTGATTTAGGATACAAATTGAGGCATTAAATGCAAAACAAAGCAAATTGGGCGATTTTGGACAGTTTCAATATCAATTCGTAATCTGGTCATAACTCTCTCATAAAATCTCCGATTGAGATGATTCAAGATGCTGTGGAACACCAAGAAAAAGATCTACAACCTTTATGTTTTGCGTTTTGAGAGATACCGGATGAATCAAGGTCGAAATCAGGCTTGAAGTTGACGTTCTGATGCGGTTTAATTGCGGAAGTTTTCAGATATGGAAATTTCTTTACTTTGAGACTTTTCATAATCATCCAATCAATTCCAGCCAAGCCAAGCAATAAATACAAAGTCAAGCAAAAGGAAGAAAAGGAAGGAAAAGATGTGTAGAGGATCAAGAAAATAAAGAAGAGATTTGTGGGGACCACGTGGAAGAAGACAACATGAAAGGAGCATCTCTTTCCATGACAAAGGAAATTGATTTTCTCTCCATACTTGGCTGATTTGTGGGGACTTAAACAAAGAAAGAATCGAGAAAGCATATGGCAACAAAAGTCCCCATTGAAAACATCACCTTCCTAGTTATCCTAGCCTTTATTTTATGTTTAATATTTTCCTTAATTAGTAGATTTGTGTATTGTTATTTTAGGATAGTATTTACAATATCTTTCTTTAGGAGATTTCCTAGGTTTCTAGCATATGGGATGAAACATGTATAAAAAGGGGGAACCATTACACACACCACACACCTTCTAACACACATCATCTATCTTCCATCTTCTCCCCTCTTCTCTAACTTCCTTGAGTTTTAGTCATGGCCCTGCGTGGCTAAACTTTCATAATTGGTCGAAGGAAACAGAAGCCTCGGAATCAATAAAACTGTGAGATCTAATTTGTTTTTATTGTTCGATTTATGCTTTGAGTATCAGATGTTCTTCTATACTTATTTTCATGATTGTCTCGTTTAATTGCTAGGAGTACTACTAGTTTATTATTCGTTGCAATCTATTGCTAGGTTGGATATCAAATCCGTAATTGTTTGATCCCTCCAATCTGTGAAGCAACTAAGATTTAATGATTTGCTGCTTCTCAGTGATTATTAAATCTTAGGAAGAACATCCGACGAAATTAAATGCAACCGCTTGTGCTTGTGTTGTTTCGCTTCATCGATCTCTCTAATTCTTAAGGCTGCTACTAGATTAAACCTATAGCGCTTGTCTTAGGTTGTTTAGTAGTTAGGGTTAATTAGAGCGCTTGTCTACTAATTAACTACGACTAAGGAGAGATAGGAAAATAGTTCCAACGGTGAATATTCAAGCATGAATTGATATATATTTGCATCGATGATCAGTTGCCAGATTCCGATGGTGGAAGTTGACTTAGACCAATGTTTCTTTACTTGATTAATATTTTAATTTGAATTGTTTCTTAGTTATTTTTCTTAAAATTATTTTTATACTCAAACCCCCCCCCCCCCATCCTTGTTCACGTAGCATAAAACTCGGCTAATTACTCTCCGTGGGATCGACCCTTACTTCCACTGCTATATATATATTTTCACAAGTAAGGTTTTATTTTTGGGTGCCTGCGACAGCACACCACACATCTTTCATCAACATGCACTCTTGTGATCAGGTTAGCAAGTATATATATATATATATGACATTATTCATCACATAGCCCAAAATTTTAAGCTCAACTTCTCCTTAATAAGATACGTTGAATACGTGGAATATTTAATTGAAAAGTGAAGAAAATTAAGGAGATGAGGTTCAAACTTAAAACTTTAATTTGTTCTGATACCATGTTAAATCACAAATTATCTCAATTGCTTAAGCTTTTGATAATAATAATAAATTTAAACATTTAGTTAATATTTTAACGCTTCATATTTCATTATGCATGTGACAGAATTGGCTGCCAATGAAAGTGATGAGCACTTGGCGTATTGCTGGAATATTGCAGGCCTTAGAATGGTGGAATGTGAATGAGTGTAGGAACACTTTGTTGAATATCGAGGATTTATGGAGAGCAAGTCTTCAACATGGATTCCGTTCTATGACGGTGCCCGTATGATTGTGCTTTATTTATATAAAGCATATATATATGTGCTTGCGTGTATTTATTTATTCTCTCAAAATAAAATATAGCTGCATAAACGTATCGAGTGATTTGATGCATGCAATTCTACTGAAGAAGAAAAAGGACGTTTACACAAAAATTAGTTCATATATATATGAGAATAATTAGGTACCAAAGAGGCTGTAGCAAGATCTATCTACGAAGAGATAGCTTCATATAAAGAAGCTTATGTAGTACTGTAGCTTTGTGGCAGTGCCTTTTGTTACCATAACAAAGAGTTAAAATATTTGAAGTGGTAAGTCAATCGGGTTCAACAATTAAACTGGTTTTCTCACCAATTATTTGAAAAACTCCTTGCCGGATTTATTACATATCCATTAACAGTACTGAAATGCTTGTCCTAAAAAACAACCATTTCGGTTGTGTTCGGATAACTGCATATCGACAGTCTTCCGATCCATGGCATGCGTATTTTGACTTAAACCACACAATTAGGGAGATCATCGTACCCTGACCTTGTAGATACGACTCTGTACAGTGTCACGCATTCTAATTTGGTTCCATCCCATCCCATCCCATAATAATGGGCACAAAATAACTCAAACACCTCATGTTTGTATTTAGTTAATGAAATCAATTTTGCCTGCTGATATGATTGACCGTACATTGATAAGGAAACTTGCAAAAGCAAGAAACAGTTGGAGGTATGGACGAGAGAGAGAGAGAGAGTCGAGCGTAATTTTATAAGTTATTTTTGTGTCTTTCTAAGAATAGGTGATTTTTAAAATTATCACTTTATCAAAATTTAATAGTGATTAATCATACACGCAATAATAATTTTAAAAGTCACGTTATTTTTGAAAGAATACAAAAATAACAAAAAAATAACTTATAATATTATTTAGATAAAAAAAACACTCTTATACTTAAGTCAATAAAACGTTTGAAGAGAGGGACCAAAAAGCAATAGAATGACAAAAAATAAATAAATAAATAAATAAATAAATGTGCATACTTCTCTTTTAAAGAGGATCTACTCCTCAACCACCCTAGTTAAGCCCAACTACCCACAAAACTTCAAAAAAGTAAATTCTAATACTGCTCGAGGGCTAGATGGGAAAGGTGATGATGGGCTTAGACAGGGACAAATCATGTGACAAATTAATTAAGATTTAATACAAAATTATTAAATGAAAACTAATAAGAGGAAGAGGAATTTAGACTCTAGACGGCACTCAACAGCATTAGTTATGAGCTCCATCTGTCATCTCCAAAACTGTAAAAGAAAACGAGATAAGATATTCTTTTTATTTTTCTTCTGTTTTTTTTATTTTATTTTTTATTTATTTATTTATTTTTTCTATTCAAACATGAGAAAGGGGAAGGGGAATATATCTTAAGTACTTGACATTGAGATAAGATATTCCTTTTATCAAATTGATCCTTTCTAGTATGAAAATGCTATAATCATAAGATATTCCTAAATTCATGTCACAACTGTTACCCCTCCCCCATCAGTGGGGCGGCCTCCCCTCACCCTCCCTCTAATTAAATATGTGTACTAAAATTAGTCATTTAATCCTTTTGAAATTGATGTGGTTTTTAAAATTATTATTGGATATGTGATATATCACTATTAGATTTTGATCTAATGATAATTTTAAAATCAGTCCTTGTGTTTTACCTAATCTATAATTAGCTCCATGCGGTATTAATTAAATGAACTCAAAGGTTATTGGGGTATGCCAAAAAAACAAATCACTTCATGCAGTCAAATTCCGTTAAACACTTAACGAATTTCGTTAATGTGCCACTTCAACACTAATAAAATGACGACATATGTCACTACAAATAAAAAAATATAACTATAGAATATAAAATATATAAAACTAAAAAATAAAAATTGTGAAGCTAACGTATCTCCGTTTTAAATTGCTATGCCAGTACTATAAAAACCATAGAAGTAACCTAAGATGCACATGTTTTTAGATTGCGACGTACTGACTAGATCGATTCAATCAACTACAATTAGACATATCGCTCAACGCATGAAAGTTGAATCGCTTCAAAAAATTTATTTTTTATTTTTTATTTTTTTTTAACAAAGTAACAATTTTTATTGATAAAATTAATCACTCGGGAGACATTTGTTCTTTGATAACAATATCATAACTATAGTTTAAAAGTTATTCGATTCAAATCCTACTTATAATCCAAGAACTTACCTTTTGAAAAAAATAATAGACAGCAAAATTTGCATATCTCTTTAGAAAAATGATCCCTACACTCATTTCTCACAACAGCCCCACAACAAGCTGATGTGTCTAGTAATATTTTATTACTTTTTTTGTTTTGTTTTGTTTTCTTTTTGTAAAAAAATAATAAAATACTACCAGCCACGTCAGTTTGTTGTGGGGTTGTTGTGAGAAATGAGTGTAGGGATCATTTCTCATCTCTTTACATGTGCATTCATATTCCACAATCCGAGTGTGGCATGCATTCCACATGGCATTTGTGGGGACCCTGTCATTGCATTCACGGCGGCTTTGATCTCTACATTTTATTTACGAACAATGGAAGAGCATGCATTATATATAGCCCTCGAAAGCCATGCACAAAATATAGCACAAATCGGGGGGTGACTGACATACCTTAGGAGTATGGCTACGAAACCAGGGATCCTCACAGACTGGCCATGGAAGCCTCTTGGTAGCTTCAAGGTATTGGACATGCTTGCAGTTTATGGTCAAGTTTGATGTACAAATTATTAGGTCATATAAATTGGTTCATTACACTGATCTTCATAAAGCATCTTTCTTCTTTTAATTCATATACGTATTTTTTTTTTAACTTTTCTTAATTTTCTGTTCTCCTGTTGGGAATTAAGTACGTGATTTTGGCTCCATTGGCGGTTCATAGCACTTACTCGTTCATGGTAAAGGGAGAAAGTGAGAGAGACCTCTTCTACTTCCTTATTCTTCCATTCCTTTTGGTGAGGATGCTGCACAACCAGATATGGATTTCTCTATCCCGTTACCGAACGGCCAAGGGCAATAATAGGATCGTGGACAAAGGTATCGAATTCGAGCAGGTTGATAGAGAAAGGGGCTGGTAAGTAAGTAGCTTAATTCATTCAGAAATCTACAGGTTTCGCATGATCAATTGACACATGCATGATTTGACGGATATTTTGTTTACAGGGATGATCAGATCTTGTTCAATGGAGTACTATTTTACGTAGGCTATATGATTAATCTTCCAGGGACTCATAACCTACCCTTCTGGAGAAGTGATGGTGTGGTTATGGTAACTCTGCTTCATGCGGGTCCAGTGGAGTTCCTATACTACTGGCTTCACAGAGCATTGCACCACCATTTCCTTTACTCTCGCTATCATTCCCACCACCATTCTTCCATTGTTACTGAACCAATTACCTGTAAGATACTTCATTTTTTTACGTCCGTGTATATATATTATATTATATATAATATACAAATATTTAATGTCTAATTAGCTGTTGTTTCTTTGACACGCAAAAGTTGCCTTTGACGAAAACCTAACTAGCTTATATATATATAAAATAAAAATAAAAATAAAATCGCATGCTGCAGGTGAGATTTGAAATGCACGCCACTTTTGAAGCTTATTTACGAAGCTTTCCAACAAGCTTATAAGATACGAAGCTTTTGGATAAGAAAAAGAAAAATTTGCTACGTATTCTTAAGTACTCTTAAGTGCTCATTGCTAAGGGTTCGGTCTGTGTAAATTATCATTGAATATTATATACATTTTTACATATTATTTTATTTAAAAATAATTTTAAATGTCACGTTAGAAAGAAGATACTTTAAAATTAATACTTAAAAATACGTGAAAAAGAAAAAAAGAGATGCAGAAGGCAAAGGTTCCGCCTTCAATTTTTCTTAAAAAATTCAACTTTAAAACATTTTGACTTTTTTTTTTTTTCACTTTTTATATTACATAAATTATTATTCAAATAAAAATACCCACTACAAAATTGATTTTTTTACTTTTCCATATAAATTCTTTCTACTTTATATTATATTAATAACTTTTTATTACTATTCAAAAAGAAAACTCACCTAAAAAATCTTTACCTCGCAAGCAAAGATATTGGCGGTACGTGTTTGGTAATCGATTGGATTAACTCGATTTTGATGCAAGATTTTTTCTAAAAACCACAACCTCAAAACATTGTTATTTTTTATATCATATATATCAATAATTTATTATTATTATTCAAACACAAAATCACTACAAAACAAAACAAAAAATTCACTTTTCTATACAAAAATTTTAAAAGTTCTATCTGCTTTATATCACATCAATCATTTATATCTACTCCAAAAAAATTCTCTATCAAACTCGAAATAAGTTAAATAACTGAATCAGTTGCCAAAGGAAGCCATTAATTATTATTGGCACCCTTTGATGACTATCTCTACTCCTCTCTCCTTTTTTTTTACCTCTCAGATTTGAAATGAATATTCTACACACGTATTGGGTCTCACTTCTTAAGAATGAGTTTAATCTCACATGTGAAGGGATGTTAGAATATTAGCTAAATAATTAAATAAACTATTTTTTAATAAGCTTAAACTTTTAAAATAAATGAGGATTTAATTCGTGCACACAAGCGCATAGGACATCTATCAATCAAAACCATATTGTCCATCATATATATATATATTATAATATTAAGAAGAATAACAGTACTATTTTGAGAGCACATGTTTTAGCTAAATGGACCGCTATCCACCTTGTATTTGGTAGCATTCTCACTAGATCTCCTGTTCTTTCTTCCATCAGGATTAGGAATGGGGCAGATCCTTTCTTGTAACATTTTTCCTTATTCAATTAGAAAAAGAAAAAGAAAAATTATTATTTTGACAACTCTGGCCGTACAACATGATTCAATTGAAAAAGAAATTACACTTGTTAGTTTTGTAATTTGTATGTTCAAGATTGAGGATTAATTAGTACTAATAACTTGATCGATGTTCATATTATATGGCAGCTGTGATCCATCCATTTGCAGAACACATAGCGTATTTCATACTCTTTGCAATACCATTGCTGACAACATCGTTCACGGGGACTGCGTCAATAGCATCCTACTTGGGTTACATCACATATATTGATTTCATGAACAACATGGGTCACTGTAATTTCGAGCTCATTCCTAAGTGGCTCTTCACCGTCTTTCCCCCGCTCAAGTACTTCATGTACACCCCCTCGTAAGTCCTCCCTTATACAACGACCTCTGCATTATTCTCCTAATTTTGATCAAAGTAGTTCATTATGTAATACTTTTAAAGTTTCAGTCCTTTTGTACAATTGACCTATGCCTAATCAATCAGCTAATCAAAATTTTTTATTATTATTATCTCTATTATTATTGTTTTCATTATATGAATCTCAGGAAATTATAATCTAAATTTTTTGACTCAACAGATTTCATTGATCACTACATCACACCCAATTCCGCACCAACTATTCACTTTTCATGCCTATATATGATTACATGTATGGGACCATGGACAAGTCCTCAGATGCTCTATATGAGGCTGCACTAAAAAGACGTGAAGAGTCACCTGATGTGGTACATTTAACGCATCTAACAACACCGGAGTCCATCTATCATCTACGGCTAGGATTTGCCTCCTTGGCCTCAAGGCCCCATACTTCCAAATGGTACCTGTGGTCGATGTGGCCTGTGACACTACTATGGTCTTTGATTCTAACTTGGAACTATGGCCAGACATTTGTTCTAGAGAGCATCACTTTCCAAAAGCTCAAATTGCAATCTTGGATGGTACCAAGATACAATATACATGTAAGAAACATTCATTTATATGATTATTGTGATTTGGCTTGTGTTCAGTCTTAGTTTGATTGGATTCATTGGCATTGGGGCATGTGCTTTTTATGTCATATTATGAGACACGTGTTCTAATTTCAACTAGAATTGAATCCAAACCAAACCCGATTATTGTTGGTTACATTCAATTTGATTCAACTGGTTTTGATTTAATTTATTTTTATCTAACTTCTTCCTATGTTTTTATTTTTGTTTTAATCTTCAGTACATGTTACAATGGCAAAGGGAATCCCTCAACCACTTGATTGAAGAAGCTATACTAGATGCTGAAGTGAGAGAAGTTAAGGTGCTAAGTTTAGGTCTTCTAAATCAGGCAAGCGAGTCCAGCTTTCTAATATTAAACTCTTAAAGAATAGAAACTACACTTATCTTAGTCAAAAGTCTAGGTTTGCGCATAACCTTACTAAAAGGGCCATTTCTAATGGTCACAATGGAAGCATATTCAATACAGCCATATGTAATTTTAAAGGCCACATCAGTTTTAGAGGGACAAAAGATGGATAAAAATCTTGACGCTGGATAGAACAGCGATTATCTTGCAGGCTATTCAACAGACAGTTTGTAAGGAAGAAAACAGAAAATCATCCCAAACATAGAGACAATCTCTGAATTTTAATGAAAATATCAATAATCAAGAATGTCAAGAAACGCCCACAAGCCCGGCTATTATAATTGAAAATTACCAAAAATAGCAAAACCCTAATAACCTTAACAAAATGAAATATAGAAGAAAATAAGTCAGCTGCCAAAAATTTGGTGCAAATTGGGCTCAGAATCACTTCCTAAACGATAAACGAAAAGTTACCATAAAATGAAAAAAAAAATATCTAAAATTAGGGTTTTGGAAAGGAAAATAGCGGATTTTGGCCTCGAAATGAGGCACATCAAGTGTAGCTGGGTGGCCACGACGTGCGCGCCGAAGAGAGCTTTCTAAATTAGGGTCATATGCGCAAATCGGATACTTATAACCAAAGTTATGGCAAAAAATCTACAGCGCACTCGAAAATTGCCTTAATTAGGCTAGATCACGATTTCTTTCCAATCTTGCGATGATCTACCTGCTCCAGGTAATTCAGCGTCATCAATGTACAATCTGACAACTCAGCATCATCTAATTCAGATGATTCCTCTGCATCAAATCTCCATTCTAGCATTACTCGTGTTTTATTCCTTATTGTGTCATTTTGATTTTTATGTTTCTTCTGTTTTGGCTTGTTTGCTTTTGCTATTTGCTTAAAAAAATAAAAAATAAAAAAAAAAAATCCAGCTTTCTAATATATTATTGGAAATTTTTTTTCTTGATCCAATGGTTGGTTTACGCAATGGAGAATTGTTGGTGTAAGAGAAATTCAATCCATATCTTGGATCGTTGATATGATTCAATCTTATTTTTATATTTTTATCCCCGTGAGCTCCTCCTATTGGAAATATTGAAGAAATTAACAAAAATAAAAGTACATGGATATTCATTCTTTCTCAAAGTATTTTAGCGACCTTTACTTTTGTAAATTTTTGCAGGGAGAGGAACTTAATAAAAATGGTGAGCTTTACATCCAAAAGTACCCTCAGCTTAAAATAAAGCTGGTGGATGGAAGCAGCTTAGTAGTGGCTATCGTGCTAAATAGTATTCCGAAAGGAACAACTCAAGTGTTTCTCAGGGGCAACCTTACTAAGGTTGCTTATGCCATTGCCGATGCTTTATGTGAAATGGATATTCAGGTATGTTTTAACTACTGTAAAATCCTTGCTCGACCTAGCTAGATTGCAATGTTTTTGTTTTTATTTTTCTAATGTTTCTTAACTTTAAAAGGGAAAAAGAAGGTATGTAGTTGAATTGCACGCGATCGAGGAGAAGTATTAGGGTACTACATCAAATGATTAAATTCAACCATTCATATCTTTTTAAACTTTTAGAAGATTAAGTGGTGATTTAAAACAAGTTTATTCAAGCATTTGGCTTAAACAAGCTCAATTTATTCTAATCAAAGCCCTTCTAATATACTTTTATATGTAAAGACAATAACAGAATTTATCGTGGAAATACGAATAAAAAGTATTCAATATTCTAGGAGTAATATTCGCCTCTCACTAGTTCGAATCCACTCTCCCTTCTTTTGTGTGGACATGTCAAATATATATATATATATAACAGTAAATCATAAGGATTTACTAGTGTCATATATATTATACAATAGAGAAATACATCAAATTTTACATTTAGTTTTCTAACACTATAGTACTATAATTGTTTTAGGTTGCACTACCATATAAGGATGAGTATGAGAAGCTTCAATTAAGGCTGACCACAAAGTCGAAAAATAACTTGATCCTTTCAACAAGTTATGCTGATCAGAAGGTAAATTTTGCAGCCCATTTCATGCATGCATGATTATTGCTTGTCACATTCTTTCTTCTTGTGTGGATTTAAAGAAAGAAATGGTATTAGATTTTTTCTTTCTTTCTTTCTTTAAATGAGCTTTTTAGATGTTACACGTAGTTGTTAGCTTCTCAAACCAACAACCAAACACACTCTTAGTCGGGAGCAGAACTACTCATAACCTTGAGAGGTCCATTGTCCTCCCAAATTTTTAAATTTATCTCTATATTTTGTACTTTTTATAATACAAATCATTCAAAATTTATGTATTTAGCAGTTCACTCTAAACAACTCTCCTTTTCATTTATTGGATTAAAGACATGCACTTGAATACAAGTGTATAGTTGAGAAATTTGTACGGTTTATCCGTAGATTTTTAGGAGGAATGTTGTAAGAAGATATATTGTAGCTAAAATAATAGTGTCACGTGGACTATCATGCACGTCATTTTGTGAGAATATTATAGTGAAAATTGTAGCATCATATGCATTTCCCTTTTCTGAGACTCGGGGCAAAATTAAAATATAAAAAAAGTGTTTACTAGCTACCCCTACAGTTCTAGTTAATGGATTAAACTTTTTAAGACTATGATATATATGACATAATGAGACTTGCAGACATGGTTAGTGGGAGATGGATGGAAGGAAGACGAACAATTGAATGCATCAAAAGGAACATTATTCATTCCTTTTTCTCAGTTCCCACCAAAGAAAATGCGGAAAGATTGCTTCTTCTACTGTACACCTGCAATGATCACTCCCACATCTTTCATCAACATGCACTATTGTGAGGTTAATATTTCAAATCACCAATTATTCCAACCGCTTTTAGTTTTTGATGATAAAAAATTAAACGATAAATTTAATCATTTAATTAGTATTTTAACACTCCATATTTCATTATGAGACAGAATTGGCTGCCAAGGAAAGTGATGAGTGCTTGGCGTGTTGCTGGGATATTACATGCCTTAGAAGGGTAGAATGTGAATGAGTGTGGGAACACTTTGTTGAATATCGAGGATGTATGGAGAGCAAGTATTCGACATGGGTTCCGTTCTTTGACGGTGTCCGTTTGAGCCTGATTTAGCTTACTTTATATTCATATATATGTAGAACATATATATCTCTATGTGTATGTGTGTGTCTATTTATATATTCTCTCAAAATAAAATATAGCTACATATCTCATGTGATTTGATGCATGCATGCAGTACTACTGAAGAAGGAAAAAGACGTTAATAGAAATATTAGTTTATATACATGAGATGAGATTATGAGAATAGTTATGTACCAAAGAGACTCTAGCAAAGATCTATAAATGCAGAGATTGGTTCGTACAAACATCTTCGTTAAAAAACAAAAAACAAAAAAATTAGTTATAAAGGAGGATTGAATTACACTAAGTGAATAAATTTAATTAGGATTAAATTACAAATTTATACATTTGAAACTATTCAAATCATTTATAAGCTCTATATGAATAAGATTAAGTTAATAAGAAGCACAACGTAGTTCTATTGAGCTCTTTCTTAATAATTGACGTAAGTTTCTAATATTAAACACTCACAAATTAATCATTTATCTCCATTTTCTTTATTTCTTCCTCTTCCGACCTCTTTCCATTTAATTAATTACGTACATACATCTTCACTGATGTTATGTCAGCACAAAACTGGATTGGGTCTGAAATGTTCAGCTAGCGTAGCTCAACATGCCTATTTCCTATACTAAGATGTAATTCTTTTGTTTTGAGCTGTGCTAGGCAGCAGGCTACATGGTTGGACCTTTTGGCCCATAACCACCCCTGATGTCGACCTCCTTTGGTATTAATTTCTTTGTAATCAGACAATTTTTCTTTAAGCTGAGTTGGAGTAGTACTTACATATGTCATTAGAATATGTGAAAATTGAAAATACACACGAGAATCATATGCTCTAACGACAAATAACAATTAAAGAAACTGAATTTGAGAAATTTCAACTAACCCATTTTATTTGAGTTTGGAAATATCCCATTCAGCATGATCTTGGCAATGAAGCAGATAATGAGACTTAATTTGTATTATAAGTTCAATAAAAGCAATGTATTGTCGAGGGAAAACTATAGCATAACAAGAAAGAAAGCTAGCTATAGAGTAAGATTATAACTTGAGTTCTCAACCAAGGCCAAGGAAATCTCAAGGTTGAGAGGATATATATATATTACATATTTTTCCCGAGAAAAAGGTGCAAGAATGAAAGAAACTGAGATTTTTACAGTTTTTAAAGTGTTTTTAATCTCATTATGAGAATGAATGATATTTATAGCTTAACTTAAGTCCTTAAAGGTTGAGATTTTTTGAGTCATTATTGGTCTATTTCATTTTGAATTCTCTCTTCTAAATATGAAATTTTATCTTGAGGCATACATAAGGATAATTGGTTAGTAAATAAATTTCTGACCATGTATGTTGATGTGGTCTTTTGTTTACCAAAATATATCAATAATAAAATTAATCACTCGCAATAAAACGAATCCTTGTAATATAAGGCTATAGAGAGGGTGTCGAACCTCAAGGACTGCATAGGTATTGTTATCAAGCTTTTCAAGATTAAATATAACTTAATCAAAAAAAATGTTTGATTTATGTTTTCTAAAATAAATGCATAAAAGTAAAAGACATAAATTTAAAGAGAGTATGGATGAGATAAAGAATAGGAGATTGATTTCACCACTCACCACATAACAATGTTCAATAATAAATTAACAAGAAAAATTCATACTATGCATGATATAGGGCTCGTCTCACTTGAGTAGTCAAGAAATTACCTCTAAAGAATAAGTATAATCTATCTTCGGTTGGCACGGACCGTCCACCTAACCACTCAGATGCGGTACGACCCTTCTTCCCTAGGTATGGATTAGCTACGTCTTTAATATGATACATACAATCAATGGAATAGTATAACTCATCTTCGGTTGGTATGAACTGTCTACCTAAATTACACTAAATTAGGGTGTAGTACAATCCATATTTCCTAGGCATGGACTATCTAACCCTCTTGATCATATGTGAATTAAAACCGTTGTATAACAATCATTCACATAATCACAAAAAATATGAAGGATTGAGTTCAATCAATATAAAAGACTTTCTAAGACAAGATAAGAAATTCATAACGATTGAATATAAACATTAAGATCAATTCTCACAGTTATACAACCATCATGCATATAGAAAATACCAAATTAAAATACAATCAAACCATTGTTACTTAGAAAGGGCTACATCAACACCCTTGTAAGAATTTAGCCGCTCATCGTGGTGTTGGGATGGCCTCCTACCATATTCTTCTCCTCTTCAACTTGTCAAGCCTCCAAAAAGAATTTTTTGTCTAAAGCTAAGCACAAGCACACCTTCTCTTGAAGCTTAGTGGTGTATTTATAGATATTAGGAGAGGCCTAGAAGCTCTTGGAATTCCAAAAAAAAAATCGTCTCTTGAGTTTTCTTGTCCAAGTAGAAGATTGAAACTTCAATCAATGTAGGAAAATGATTCTAAATTCGTCCAAAATTGCAGTTTTTTATTACGGGGCGATTTTGGTATAGTAAATGTCCGAATTGGAAAAAAGATATTTCTGACATATTTGTTTAATTTTTTATTATCTTCCCAACGCCATCAATTTCATAGCAATCCAATATCTGACCCAAAAGTTATGATCAAAATACTGAGACATGTGCAGAATCCAAATTTGAATCCAATTCGATTTGTATTTTTTTTTGGAGAAATTCTGATTTAATCATTCTCTTGATTTAATTAAACTTAACCACATCACAGAAGTCTTCTATTATGATTGGTTAAGCTTACCAATATCTTATAGGTCTTCTCAAAGTGTGCTCTAAGCCCAAAATTAATGGAATTAATTGTATCTTTATTTAAAACCTGAAAACATTAAAGCAACACAAAATCAAACAAATAACAATGATAAGAAATTAATATATGCAAGTTAAGGGGCTTGAATGTGCAACATTCGACGCTTATCACACCCCCAAACTTACATATTGCTAGTCCCTTAGCAATACGAAACAAGAAATAAAACTGAAAAACAACAAGATAAATCCTTTTTTCGTGGGATGTACGATTGCATTTAGTGTATGCAACAAGCCTTTTAAACCTCAAGGACTCTCTAGTGGACGAACGAAGTCTCGTGAGAGTTTGCTATGAATGATACCCACAAACATTATTCCTACCATGTTATCCCCAAGAATGCAGCATCATAAAAACAATGGTTCTCATTCATTGGCAAGCTTAAGAAAATAAACTTCATCTTCACAATTTCAGGGAATTAAAAATTAAGCTACTAACATGGCATTATGAGATACCACAAGATTCAATTAGTGTAAAGTGAACTTAACACATAGTCATGGGGTTTCAAAAACTAATATCATTCATGAATGGTTCAACACTCAAAATTCGCTGGACTCCCCATTAGATAAAATAACTAAGGCATATATATATTTATAATAATAATTATTATTATTATTATTATTATTATTATATATGCAGGTTGTGCAATGCTTAGCTCCCTTAAGCTTTCTAATTGACCCATGTAACGAGTGTTAAGTCAATGACTCCCAAATCAGATAGTTTTAGGGCACTAGGTGTGAAACATCCTAAAGACTTACTAACTCGAGTCAAAAAGGCTACAAAGCTAAACTTAGCCATTTTATCAATCAAAACAAACTTTCACCTTTTGACGCAAATACTCAATACTTAATGAGGCAAGAGATCCGGTTACTCAACGAAAAGCTCAAAGTGATCAATATTATTCTTTTTTTCTTTCTTTCTTTTTCTTTTTTTTTTTTTTGTGCCAAAGTTATTCCTCTAATAAGTTACCCAGTTGCATCCAAGATATTAATAACAGACATAACTAATTTCAAATTTCATACCCTATAGACTACGTGCTAGTGTGCTTGTGAGAATCAAATTGAAACAAGTAATATCTCATGCTGCCAAATAAAATAACAAAACTTCTTAATTCCCTAGTTAAGTAATCATGTGTTCATCATGTTAAGCTTACCAATGAAATACGAATCAGAATTCAAAATCAACAGCATGCTCAAGAATAACATAGCAAAATATTGGACAGTGTTTCGTTCTTCAATACCCCCAAACTTGAATCACACATTGTCCCCAATGTGTGTATAGAACTGAACATAACAATAAGAGGATATGAATACCTGAATAAGCAGATGCGGGATAAATCATACCTCTAAACTTGATTGTAAAAACACGTCTTGAAAAAGAGAGTGATACTCCAACCAAATACTAGTCAAGTGCAACACATTGTTGTAAAAATATAAACTAAGAATGAAACAACAATGGAGAAAATAAACCTAGAAGGAGATTATGTGCCCTAGCCTGATGGAGGACTCGAGCGCACATGGCATATGCTCGAACCTATGAAGCTGACTTATTTAGTCAAAATATGTGGGATCCATTAGGCCAACGGAATCCACATCCTTGATGCGCTCAATGCTCTCTGACCTTTAAATTTAAATTTGAAGTACCAATCTTTTTCTTCTCTTAGACCAAAGAGAATAAATTTTACCTACAGAAAGGTAATTCCAAATGTCCGCATATCGAGGTAGATTCTTCTGAGTATTCTCAAACAGTTTCTCATCCTAAAGAGAATCGTGAACTGAAGTAAAGTTAGGAGAATACACAAGGAAGTTTTCTACCTCAATGGTCTCTTTTTGCTCTTCTAACTGCCCTAACAAACTACTCTCCTGACCTCTTGGTAAGTCATAAGCAATAGAGGCTTGAGGTTCATATGGCGTCTCGAAAATAAGAGTGGATGATGAAGGAGCCTCAGTGCTCACTTCCTCGCCTTTTGCCCAATGTAGAGCTTGTGGGGCCTCAAATTGCTCCTCCTTCCTCTCTTCCATGTGAGTTTCGATCACTTCTCCATTCTTCATTGTGGTGATGGCTTGCTCCTGATAAGAAGTACTCTCATCCACCACGTATGTATCCATACAGAAAATAAAAGTTGGTAAATAATAATTTACTGAATTTGGTACTTGTGTGGACTACATAAGGGAAATCATACCAACAAGACTATTAAAGGTGTCAAAGAGTGTTTTTGAAATTCTTGAGATCATGCATACTGATAGGTGTTGACCTTTTTCATACTCATTACCTAAGTAGTTAGAGATTCTTTATCTCTTTTAGTGATGACCATATAAGGTTTATGTATCTCTATCTTCTAAATAATAAAGCTGAGGTATTGAATGCTTTCAATACCTATAAGGTAGAAGAAAAGAAACAACGTGAAGATCATAAGATCTGATATAGGCAAAGAGTATTATGGTAGGTACACACAAAAGGAAAATGATTAGTAATACTAATTTGCTATTACTCTTATGGAGTAAAGCCTTGAAGACCGTTGTGTATATGTTAAACAGCATTTCATTTAAGGTTGTCTTTAAGACACCTTTTATGAAATAAATGGAAGCAAAGTTTAAATTATTTACACATATGGGGTTGCCCTACTAAAGTGAAGATTTACCATCGTCGCTTAAGGAAATTAGATTCAAGGACAACCGGCGGATCTTTTATAGGCTATCCAGTAAACTCCGAGGGATTTTTGGTTTTATTATCCTTCATATAATCCTAGAGTTGTTGATTGCAGAATTTCTAAAGGATGTTGAACTTAGAGGGAGTGCTTATCCTCAAAGGTTTTACTTAGATGAAGCAAGAGAGTTGACTGAGGCTCCTTCATATGAAGGATGTTTGATTGTACTTATGAAAAATCGAATTGATTATCCTTAGCTACAATTAGTTATAGGATTGTCAACTCATGAAGAACAAGTTCAGTATGAATCTACTCAGATTTTGCAAAATGTAAAGGAATTAGAATTAAGAAGATCCTATAGAATAAAGAGATCAGCAATCCTTAGTGATTAAGTTTTATACCTCAAGAGTCTGATGTTGATGTCGGACCTAAGGATGATCCAAACATGTTTTCACAAGCTATGAGTGGAGACAACTTCACATTATGGTTCCATGCCATGAAAGAATAAATATAATCCATGGTTAAAAATCAAGTCTAGGATCTCGTTGACTTACCAAAGGAAGCAGTAGCCATAGGCTGCAAATGGTCTCATAAAACCAAAAGGGATGCTTTTGGTATTGTTGAACAATATAAAGCTAGACTTGTAACCAAGGATTTAACTCAAAAGGATGGGATTGATTATCATCAAACCTTATTTTCAATATCAAAGAATGATTCATTTAGGATAATCATGGCATTGGTAGCTCATTTGACCTAGAGTTAGGCTTGACAATTTTTGACACGACCCGCGAACCTGGCATGAACACGACACGAAAAAACAAGGTTTGAGTTTAGCATTATCGAGTTCAGGTCATAATCGGGTCAACTCGATTATGACCCGGTTACTTAAAAAAAAAAAAAAAAAAAAAAAAAAAAAAGAGGAATGTGAAATCCTGAATCGGTGAATTACTGAATTAGTGAGACACTGAGACCGTGAGAAGTTGAGATTTGAGAACCCTAGCCGCAGCAGACCTGCACAGCCGTACCACACGCCCTTCAATCTTCAATCTTCATCACTCTTGAACTCTTCAGTGCCCTCTGCTTCTCCTCTCCCTTCAATCTTCATCACTCTTGGCTAATTAATCAGTGGAATCACCACTTCACGGTCTTCACCGAATCCGGAATCACCACAGTTCACTCATTCACCGAATCACCACTTCACCGTTCACCCAGCCTGGAAAGAAGTAATACCCACTTCGATCTCGTCTCTCTACCCTCTACTTCTCCTCTCCCCCTAGTATACCCTGATGCTCACTCAAACAAAAACATGTATATACATATGGGTTTTGATTGATTTTTTGAATTTTTTGATATGGCCCATGTAGGTGTTTTTTTTTTTTTTTTTTTTTTTTTTTTTTTTTTTTTTTTTTTTTTTTTTTTTAGTTTGTTTGTATATAAGTTGCTATAGCAGGAGGAAGGAGGATCATTGTGAAATTCCTATGTGACTAAGATGATGTTTTGGTTTTCTTGATTTGTAAAGGTTTGGGTGGTATATTTACTATATTATAATTTGATTGAAGGTTATGGGATTCTTATGGTTTTTTTTCTTTTTTTTTTTTGTACAATTCATTTAGGAGAGTTGTTGTTACCTGACCAGATTGTTTAGTCTCTTGATTGCAAAAGATGAGTTTTTTTTTTTCTTTAGTATTATGGGTTGCAACGTTGCAGCCTTTCATTAATTTTAATGTGTTTTCTCCTAGTGGATGCAGATTAAGTGTTGTTCCTTCACCATCTCCATGACCTACTTCATCAAATTTACCAGTACCAAGATAGCTTCCATCCTGTATCAAACAAGACTAAACTAAATAACTGAAAACAGAACATGTATTGCACATCCTTATTGCCATCTACAAGCATTTTTTTTTATAAATAAAATAAAAATAAATAAATAAATAAATATATAAGTAAACAAATAGTCAAATACTATGGTGACACTAAGCAAAACCAAGTTGGCCTTTTCTTCTGAATATTTCTAAGATGGTAAAATATATGAATTATTATATTTAGAAAGTGATTGGACATAAATGATACAAAATTTGTCTCATATATATCCATGTCAACTAGACATCTTTTTCTTTTCTTTTAAAAAAATAATCAACTTATTTGAATATATTATTAAATGATTTTTTTTTTCACTTGCAGCATACAACATATACATGCTACTTGTGTATTCAGAACTCATCTATTTTAGGATTCTTAGTTAAATGTTGCGTCTTCATTTATTTATTTATTTATAAATTTTAAGAATAAAACATTATGATTGCTTACATGATGTAGTTTGGCTTTCATTAATTCCGGTACATCTTCTATTGTCTAGATCACTCAGATTCTAACAAAACTTACCATATATTTTGAGCAGCTCATCTATTGCGTGACTTGCGTCCAATCATGAATCAGGATCAAAAGCAGGTAAGATTATTAGCCATTTAAGTTCCAAGTTTTCTTTGTGAGATAGATTTTATGCACTATTTATTTTTGGATTGACGAACTAATTTACTAATAATGATGTGTGTAGATGAGTAACGAAGTACTTGGTGATGATATTGTTAGAGACTTTGAGGATAATGTGGTTGAATTGACTACAATAGAAGAAGATGAATGTGTTTGTGTGGAGAAAGATAAAAAAGGCCACAAGCGTAGGAGGACTTCAGCTGTTTGGGAACATTTTGATGCCATTCGTGGTAAGAAGGGTAAGAAGTTAAAGGCAAAATACAAGTTGTGTGGTACTATATACTTGGCTCCAAGTACATATGGAACTAGAAATTTGAAGTGTCACATAAACATTTGTCCGAGGAGAAACACTCGTGATGTTGGGTAGATGCTCTTATCTAGAAATTAGGGATCTATGTCTGTAAGTAACTCTATATTTTGTCCCCAAAAATTTAGAGAATTGTTGGTTGCTTCGGTCATTAAGCATGACTTGCCTTTTCAATATGTTGAGTATGAGGGCATAAGAGAGATGATAAAATACTTGCATCCTGATGCACCGCTTATCTCTAGGAATACTTTTAAGACTGATTTGAAAAAATTGCATGTAAGGGAGAAACAAAAGGTAAAATTTATGTTGAATGGTTGTCCTGGGAGGATTTGTTTAACATTTGATTTGTGGACTTCTTTGACTACTGATGGATATATGTGTCTCATAGCACATTTATTGACAAGAATTTGGTCTTAACTAAAAAGGTGTTAAACTTTTCATTCATGCCCCCACCACATAATGGTATATCTTTGTATGAAAAGACGTATAATATGTTAGAAGAGTGGGGGATTGAGACCAAAATTTTCACTATAAGATTGGATAATGCTTATTCCAATGATGTTTGTGTTGGTTCATTAAAAAATCAATTGAACATGAAGAAAATCCTTCTTTGTGAAGGCGAGTTCTTTCACATTCTTTGTTATGCACACATTCTTAATTTGATAGTTCAAGATGGTTTGAAAGAGATTGATAGTGCTCTCCAAAAGATTCGTGACAGTGTAAAGTATGTTAGAGGATCACAATTGAGAAAACAAAATTTCTTTCAGGCTGTGAATAAAATGTCATTGGATAGTAAAAAGGGACTAAAACAAGATGTACCAACCAGATGGAATTCTACATATCTTATGCTTGAGACTGCTATTCATTATCGGAGTGCTTTTAGTTATTTAGAAATGATTGATTCAAACTGTAAGCATTGCCCTACTGCACTTGAGTGAGAAAAAGTAACTCATATATGTTGTTTTTTGGCTTCCTTTTACTATGCTACATGTGACTTTTCTGGTACCAAGTATCCCATAGCCAAATTCTACTTTCCTGTGATTTTTGACATTTATGTAACTTTGAAGGAAGAAGTTGAGAGTGAAGATGAGTATAAGAGATTGAGATTAATGACAAAATAAATTCTCTCTAAATTTGAGAAATATTGGTCAGAATTTAGTGTAGTGTTGGCTCTTGCAGCTGTGTTGGATCCTCGTTACAGGCTTCAACTTGTAAATTTCTGTAATTCGAGGCTTTATGGAGTTAATAATTCTAGAGAGTATAGTCATGTTCATAATAAATTGATCTATCTTTTAATGGAGTATGATGGTTCCTTAACTACATCTTCAAGCATCATATCTCTTGATACAAGACATGTTGATCGCCAAGTACCCCAACCACAAGTCAAGCGGACTTCCACAATGATGAAGGTAAAATTATATGTTTATTTTGTGATTTATGTGCTATTGTTAGTAACTTAGTATATATACTCCTAACTACTTAGTAAATTATGTTCATATTATCTTTTTTTAATTGTAGGCATTTTTTAGTTCTGGCGGGGATGATGTTCAAGCAAATAAGAATCAATTAGAACTTTATTTAGATGAACTGTTGGACCACAAAGGGTGCAAACCCAAGTGTAGGTTTTTGCAAGTAATAAATCACGGTAAGTCCGAGGTCGATCCACAAGGAATGATTAGACACGAGAGAATAATTCTTACTATTTTGCAGAAAAGAAAAATAAATAATAAAAAAAAATAGGAATTTTTGCTTTTGGTTTCCACTCGAAAGTGGAGCAGAAGAATATAATTTAAATTAAAAAGTAAACTATAAAACTAAAATAAATAAATTTGATTTTGAAGATAATATTGGAAAAGACTAGGGTTTCAAGGATCCACCTAGTATTTTATTATATATTCATGAGACATAAAAAAAAAAAAATATAAAATAGATTAAACATGGGTTAATTGAGAATTTGATTTCAAAAACATGAAACAATAAATTAAGCATTTCATATATTTTCGAATCATATCAAATCAAACAACGTAAGCATTTGATATAAACAAAAATCATAAGGAATCAAAATAAACTTGTCCCATTAAATTACTCTCAAATAAAAAATCATCCCCAAAATTTAATCATTCATCTATGAAGAACAAACAACATGGTCTCAAGAACACATAATAAAAATACTAGGCTTCACCTCTAACCCTAGCTAGAGGTTTAGCCACTCATGTTTATGAAAATAAATTCCATAATCAAAGTACTAAACATAAATTAAAAACAAAGAAAATAAAATTCCAACTTTGCGTCTCGATGCTCTTCTGTGCTCCTTCGCTCCTCTTCGCTTCTTCCTCCCGGCCCCCTTTTCTAAGACCAAAACATGGTATTTATAGTGCTTCCGAGGTCTTTTGGGTTTTTCTTGGTGGTCAAGCTAGGGAAAGAATCACATCTTGCATTAATTGCACAGCAGCCTGAGGATGGAAATAAATCAGATCTTGAATCCATGTGTCTTGGTAAAGATTATGGAAAGAAATCATGACATGTCAATCTGATTTGTGCTCCACACGTCCATCACCAGGTATATATGGAAAGAATATGAACTTGTGCATGGAAGGCATTTGCTTTGGAAAGAAATCTGATTGATATGGTCCCTTAGTTGTACAAATCCTTTGAAATTTCAATCCAAGTAGGAAAACGACTCCAAAATTCGCACACATTAGCGTTCTTTTATTACGGGGCAATTTGGGCATAGTAAAAGTCCGAAATAGGAAAAACCTATTTCAGACTTATTTGTTTCATTTTTCATTAGCTTTCCAACGCCACCAAATTCAATGCAATCCGATTCTTGAGCCGAAAGTTATGATGAAAATAAAGTTACGCGCTCAATCTGGATTCTTTCCATAAATAAAGGATTTTGCCACTTCATTCAAACCTTGGAATTTGAAGGATTTTCTTCCAAAACCTTTTTGCCAATAACGTGTAGAGCTGCTGCCCATTATGGAGGGAGATATGTGCTTGATTTGGTCTCCACAAGTCTAGAGATAAAATTGATTTGGACCTTCCTTGCATCTTTAAGTCAATTCTACAAAAATAACGACATTATTTCTCAAAGACCTGCAAAACACTAAAATACCAAAACTAACAAAAAATATTAGAATATAACAAAACTAAGGGTTTAACAAATATAAATTAAGGGGCCCAATTATACAATATTTTGCACTCATCATGAACCCAGGATGATAAATGATGCGGAGGAAAATTTTGACATTCTTTCATACTGGAAAGTAAATGAATTTCGTTATCCTATAGTTGCTGCTATGGCTTGTGATATTTTGAGTAATTATATTTCTACTGTTGCTTCATAATCCACTTTTAGTGTTGGTGGACGTGTGATTGATCAATATAGGAGTTTACTCAAACTTGATATTGTTAAGGCACTAGTATGCACTCGAGATTGGTTATATGAAGATAAAGGTAATATTTGTTATTTGTATATTTATTTTTTTTCATTAACTTATATTATTTTTTTATTACACTAATTCCTCTTATCTTTTGATGTAGAATTGACACAAATGAAGTTTGATGAGCTTGAAGAAGATATTTTGATTTTGAATTTCAATTCCAATGATATTCTAAGTTCATTAGGAGCAAATTCTCTTAATATTCTTTGACATTGGCTTATATGTAAATGAGTTCTTTTTATATAGAACTTTTTACTAGACTCTTGGTTGTTGATTATGGGGTTTGTTTTGCCCTTACTAGTTGACTAAAACTGAATTCTGTTTTGCCCTTACTAGTTGTAAAATTTTTAGTTATGTTTAGTTAATTTAAGTTTAATTTGAGAGGAATAGCTTAGCATTTTTCTTTTTGTATTCCTCTCAAATTTTAACAAAATATTGATAGTTAAATATTGTCTGTAAAGTGATGTTGAGTTGATGGTTGCATATTGGAAGATCTCTAACAATCCTACCTTGATTTTAAAAACTCTTCATGTCTATGAAGCAATGTTTTGGTTTAATCCATTGCGTGAGGGGTGGTCTATGAAGCAATGTTAATTTCCCTTCTTTTTTCTTTTAAAGGTTCTGATCTAAACACACACACATATATATATATATATATTGTGTCTATATATTTCTCAGTTCTTATATATATAATTGTTGTTTAATATGCAAATATATAGGATACTCATATCAGCATATATGCCCAAAGATCAGAAAAATTAAGCAGCCAATTAACTGTAAGGCAATTTTCAAGTACCTAGACATTCTCAAAAATTAAGCTCCTTGTGCTAATGAATGTCTTCTATATATGTATCTTTATTCTGACGAAAATCTAGTAGGTTGATTCACTCGATCTAGGTACATAGCCAGGTTATTAATAATTAAATTGATTCAGAAAATTAACAATCGGCATTCAAAGGATTTCAAACTCATACCTTGCACCTCCAGTTTTGTTTATCTCGCCAACAAGATCAAAACCTCAAACAGCATTGATATGCAGCTAAAAGCCTCAAACAACATTCAAAAAATCCTTTCAAAAAAATCGGGTCGTGTCGGGTTAACGGATTACTCGATTACTAATCGTGTTTATCGGGTCATGTTCGGGTTACCTGATTATTAATCGTGTCGTGTTCAGGTCACGGTCCAACCCGATTAATAATCGGGCTGGGTTCATGTCGAACCCGTTTATGTAATCGAGTTAGTCGGGTTGACGTGAACCCGAATTGCCAAGCCTACCTAGAGTTACATCAGATGGATGTGAAAACAGTTTTCCTAAATTTAGATCTTAAAAATGAGGTTTACATGAGACAACCTAAATGTTTTATAAATAACAGTCAGAATGCTTGCAAATTAAAGAATTCTATTTATGGGCTGAAACATATCTCTCGTCGATGGTATACTTTTTACAAGGTTATTGCTTCATTGTTTATTGAAAACCTTGTTAATTAGTATATAGACCTTAAAGTCAATGGGAGTAAAGTAAACTTTCTAGTCCTATATGTAGATATTATTTTGCAAGTGGTGATTTATTCTTGCTACATAAAGTTCCTTTCACAAAACTTTGAAATGAAGAATTTGGGTGAAACCTCTTATGTCTTTGACATAGAGATTCACAGAGACATAAATTAAATAATATTAACATTGTCTCGGAAGGCCTACATTGAAAAGGTTTTAAAAGATTTAGAATGAAGGATTTTGCACCTTCAGTGGCAACTAAAAGGGATAAATTCAATACATATTAAATGTCCCAAAATGTATTGGAACAAAAGCAAATAAAAAGTTTTAGGTAAGCATCTGCATTATGCAACCTAATGCAAGCATAGGCTTGCACTAGACTTAATCATTGGGCTTATAGTAAGAGTACTGGGTCAATAAAGTGCAGCAAATAAAGTCTTGCGGTATACACAAGGAACCAAGAAGTACAACTTAACCTAAAGATACACATTCCATTTAGAGGTGGTTAGTTGTTCAGATTTGAGTTTTGCTGATTGTGTAGATAGTAGAAAATCTACTTTATGGTATATATTTTCTTATTGAATGATATATCATAAAAATGCAATATGCAGACTATAGTTGCTACGTCTGCCAAGAAAGCTAAAATTCTCGCATACTATGAATTTACTACACTGGCATGATGGATGAGACATTTTGTTGAAAGTCTCAATATTGTCGATTTTACAGTTAGACCATAAAGATATTCTACGGTAATTCTATTATAGCTTTCTTTTATAAGAATAAAGAGTAGAAGTAGAAGTAAATCGAGATCAAGTATCTCAATATGAGAGATAACATTAAGAGACATAAATGGTCTATTGAGCATATAAGTACTGAATTAATGATTGCGGATCCCATGACTAAAAGTTTACCGATAAATAAAGTATAAAGTCATGCGCAGTATATGAGACTCATTAATTCATTTTTTGCTTGGTTTGTCTCTATTTGGTCCATAGACATGAAGTTATTATAATAAAGATTTTGCGCATATTTGTTATTTTATCCATAAGGATAAATAAAGTTGGACCCGAATGGCTTATAGAAAGTTCATTCATAAAGCTTTACTATCCATAAGGTACTCATGTAAGGAGTGTTTTACACTATGATACATGGAAATGACGACCTAATTTTATAATGGTTTTACCGCCATGATTCATATGTAACATTTCTTATCTAAGTTGAAGGATTCCATAAGTGATTGGCCAAACTAAAAAACCTAATACCATAAGGTCATGTGTCATAAAGGCCAAGTGGGAGAATGTAAGATATTATCTTCATATATGGCCTATATGCCACATATACGGTATTTATTATATTTAATAAAAAATATATATAATATATGGTATTACAGTTAAGGTAATTTAAATTTAATTAAATTACCGTAATGGAATCATTAAATTGATTTTTAAATCAATTTAATTATTGTTTCCTTGATGGGAGGAACAATACGGTGTTTACCATATTTGAGAGTCTCTGACCTAGCCTATAAATAAACAGCATGTGTACACCATCAGTACAGCAATACAGTAAAGCATAGGTTAGAAGATCACTCAAATAATATTTTTTTGTTCTTCAGATCTTCATGGAAACACTTTAACAAAGATGGCTAGAGGTAAGCCTAGATTCTTGTCTTTCGTTTTCCACTGCGCATGTTAGCTTGGTATAATATGTTTATATGTTCTAACACATATTTGTTTGGTGATTTTTGCAAGGCAATGTTGGTTAGATCTTGCTTTCATAACACATATATCCAACCCTTGTGGTCAAACTCATCTCAAAAAAAAAAAATAATAATAATACATACATACATACATACATACATACATCAATCCAAAATGAGAAATTCCCATAACAATATATTGTAAGAATGATGATGATAGGAAACCTGTTTTGAATGGTTTAAAAGCTAGGACGCATAGTTGGAGTCTATTCGCCTGAAAGCAATAGAAGCAACAGCAAGAACAACAGAAGTTTCAGCAGTAAGATTAGAGCCTAGATGCTGATCATCAATCTTAAAAGGACGGTTGTCATATCTTCTGGTTGGTCTCTGCCAACATTCATGATTAGAATCGCTGTCACCTACTTTGCCATAGAGAACGTATGGCTCGGGATGTGCTTGGATCAGGTAATCCCTACCCCACTTGAGATGTGCTCGGAAATCTATTGCGCTCCATGAAAGCATTGTTACCGTGAATGCCATCGGAAAACCAAACTTTACGTTGTCCCCGGCATCGTAATATCCTCCCACTAGATCAACCTATTATGAAAAGAAATAAAGAGTACGTACCTTAAGGGAAATAGAAAAACATTCATTTACAATAATAATAATAATAATAATTAGTAATGCTACCCCTACAACTCTTAGGGTGCATTTGTCATTGTGATTTCGTAGACAAAAAGTGCAATTTTAAACCAAATCTTAGAAAATGGATTGTTTGGAATTACAATTTAACAACTTATTGACATGTGTTAGCATATGATTGGAAAATGTTAAAAAAATAATTTAGTGACAGATGTGGCTTCAATCAAATTTTTATCTCACAATACTGACGTGGCAATCCTAACCAATCACTTAATTTTTTATTTTTTATTTTAACAAACTTTGATCCAAGGATTGGTCGAGACTACCACATAACATTGTGAGATAATTGTAAGATAAAAATATAGTTTCTAACATTTCTTATTTAAATTTTGTTTTTCTTTTTTAATGAGAAGGGTATAATAGTCTTTTCATGAAATTTCGTTATTTATTTGAAGAAAAAATGGCTAAAAGTTTTAGATTTAAAATCTTTAAAAACCTTGGGTATTGAATTAATTAGCCAAATTAATTGAAAGCTCAAGTCTAACATGCAACATTCTAAAAAACATAGGGGATTTTAAAATATTCTCCCTAATTAAATTATTATTATTATTTTTTTTGGAACAAATGCTCAGTAAAACTTCATTACAAGACTGATCCCAAAAAATGCAAAAGTTTTTCAGGATCTAGGGACTCTCTCTTCCCTAGTAACAATATCAATAATACAAGCAGGAGTTTGATCAAACCAAGAATCATCACAAAAAGAAGCAGCTGCTGTTTTAGCAAGTACATGAGCTGCTTCGTTACAAGTTCTCGGCACATGAACAAAGGAATAGGAACTTAAGTGCAAGGCTTCCTGCTTAATACCTTCTATAAAATGCCCACTGCAAGAAAGATAAGGGGGGGCGGGGGAGAATTCACATCTTTTATAACCTTCAAAGCATCACCTTCAAGTCTCACATTCAAGAATCCAACTTGAGTGCAGAAAATAGTAGCATGAGAAGCTGCCATAAGTTCTGGATTATAGGCATCAGTTAGCACTGAAATAGAAAAACGTTTAGCTCCCTTTTAAATTACCCAAATAATCCCTAGCAATCAATCCCTCCCCAACATAACCAGCACTTTTATTGATGGTTGCATCAAAGCTAACCTTGATGGTTCCCTCCGGAGGAGGCTTCCAACACGACAAAACTAGAACATTCTCTTGCATAGACTTGGACATCTCTTCATCACCTTTAAGACACATTTTAAAATCATCCACCAATCTGACAGCATCTGCATAGATCTTATTTGGGTGATCAGAGACACCTTCAAAAATCATAGCATTTCTCCTCAGCCATATCTTCCTAGCAATAGCAGCAAAGAAAGCCATCTCAAACCTGTCAAAATGATTTAAACATTGCTGAAAAATGTCCAGAAAAAATTGTTCAACAAAAGCACATTTATGAAAAATAGAATGGTCAGCATTCTCCCTAATTAAATTAAATTTAAATCATGATCAAACTCCTTCATCATATTCTCTCAAAATTTCCCACCCAAAAATATATAATAAAAGAAAATAGCAATATCAGAAAAACTTTGTGTGTGTATATATATAAAGACACTTTCCCCCCCAATTTTATCCACGATCTGGAGATATACCCCCCAATGTACTAAAATTGTTAAATGACTCTCCCAAACTTGCCAACATGTGACAAAATTTACCTTCCATCCACTCATCCATCAATTTGGACGGAAATTCAGTCACGTGCGTTTGACGTGACCTTTTAAGCATAAATCATTCCCAAATTGCCCACATATTAAACGCAGCGTTTCACTAGTGTTCATGTGCATATAGTCCACACGCGGAGACCTCAAGCTCTCCGTCTCAGACCTCCCCATGCTCGTCGATTTCCTCAAGAGCAGTGTCTCTCAAATACTAAAGACCCAAAATTCAAACACCCTTCTAAAAGCCATAGATAGGTTTGGAAATTCACACGAATCCCACGCTCTTCCATGATATGGAGGAAATCAACTCCCTTTGAATTTTCTTCATTTTCTGGGACTGGAAATTCGTCAAACGCATGGGATACGGCAGTGTTACTAAAACTATCTAAATTTATTCCGAGCAAAATATGGTTTTACATAAAAGAATTGCAAAGTGGGATTACCTTATGAAACGTTGTAGTGGGTTTCAGAGTGCTTTGGTGTTTGAATGCACTCGAGAAGTGATAGAACAAGGAATATGGGAAGGACCCACGAAGAGAAAGTGGAGTGAGAAGCATTGGAGGAGGATTCTTGGAAGATAAAGAGTCAGCACCTAATCTCCAAAGACCAGCTTCTTATCAGCCATGATGAATTGAATAGCCTTCTAAAGATGGTTCTTCCCACATTCATGGCCTCAGCCTCAGGACCACTGCAAAGACCTTTAAAGATTGTTCACACCTTTCTACCGAACAAACCAATTAAGCAAAGCAAATGTATTCAGTGATGTTTAAGACAAAGAAAAGTGGGAGAGTGTACGCATAAGGACCAACTCCAATGGCTACGTGTACATCACGTGCAACGATGACAGAGCGGAGTTTATCCACGCCACTGCCACCAATTTGTTCATTCACGACATTTTGGATTTTGGCTCCGCCCCATGTGCCTGATTGTGTCAAGGAGTTCTTTGCGCTTGATCGAACCGTGAGCTACGACGGCCATTTCAAGCCCATCTTGATCGTCCAAGTCACAGAGCTCGCCGACTGCACGTTGTTTTGGAACTTCTTCAACACCTTCGTTGAGAAGTCTCGCGGGGTGAAAAGCATCTCGAAGCAACCGGACTTTACCCTGAACTCTAGATTGATTTCGCCGGTGGTGCTGAAATTACCGAAGGGCGATCCCAAGGTCTTTTTCTCCGTCAATGAGCCGTTGAGTGAAAGAATCTTTAGCTTCAGCGGAGAAGCGATTAAAAAGATGAAAGCCAGGACGAACAAAAACAAAACCGTGGAAATCTCATCGTTTCAGTCCCTATCAGCGCTTCTTTGGCGATCGATGACACGCGAGAGGAAATTGCCATCTACCAAAATGACGACGTTCAGAATGGTGATTTTTTACCAGTGTTGGTATTTTCCGGCAAGTTTTTGACTGATTTTGATTTTTTCTAGCGACTTTCGACTGGCATTGGTATCTTTTGGCATGCTTCAGTCAAATTCATTGTTTTCCGGTGAGATTCTAGATGGTTTCGGCGTTTACCAACAAGTTTTGGCCGGATCTAGTTCTATTCTTTTTCAGCGGCCGGGTCTGCATGTTCTTTTTCAGCTGGTACATGTCGATTTTGGCCGGTTCAGACGTATAATATTGAAACGATGCGTTTTTCAGAGGGGCAATTTATGAATGATTTATGCTTAAAAGGTCACGTGCTTTTTCCGTCTAAATTGACGGGTAAGTGGACGGAAGATAAAATTTGCCACACGTTATCAAGTTCAAAATTGTCATTTAACAATTTTTGTACATTGGGAATATATCGTCAAACCGTAGATAAAACAGGGGAACAAATGTCTTTTGTCCATATATATATATATATAAGTGAATTAAGCAATTTTTAAGTAGTGAAGGTGCGTGTAGTGGTGATGATGACGACAAATTAACATAAACATATATTTTGTTAAAAAAGGTGAAAATGATCTTACTTCTCCATGGATCGCTACCATCTTGCATGAAGCCCAGAATCTCCCCGCCATTGCACTCTCTGGTTAGATGGAAGCTTCCCTGATCGTTGAGCCTCAAAATACAACAAGGATTTGGTCAGAGCTTCCCCATATTCTACTGAAGAAACTCCATGAATCAACAAAGAGATGGAGAGCAGGCTTATAACCAAACCAAACACACTCCTACAAGACATGGCATCTGATAATACAATATTAATTATTATGAATAAATTAAATAGGGACACATATATACAACATTATAGTTAATATTTATTTCTATAATTGCTTGAAATTAAACATAATCCCGACTCTGATTTTGTTTTAGATATATAATTGATTGTCACATAGAGTCAATGTTTAGTTCTACGATTTTGGCAGATAATAAGAAACTTCTATATGGGTTTTAGAGGAACATTCCATATTAATTAGTTGGTTTAATGAAAAACATAAATTAAATCTGACGAAATTGTGGGTTTTTGAGGATGGATTTCCTAAACAGCATTTAAGATAAGGATCCTCTTTATTTTATGGTGGAAATTTTATTTTGTATATAATATCACATCATTTAAAAGAAATTTCTTCGAGAATGTTTGGAAGGTATTGAGTCATTGAATGGGTGGTTATGGATAATAGTTAATTGATTGCAGGCTGTTTGTCTAGATAAATAGAACATGTCAAATGACATGTTCTGTTTATTATCAACTTTCAACAATATTACGTCAAATTATAGACAAAAAAGTTCAACTACAATGCATATCTTATCATGAATTGTTAGAGAAAAATAATGTAAAAATAAATCATAATGAGATGCCCGTGGATATTAGGATACTAAGATATTAAAATAATGTTAACATAACTCCTAATTAATAGCTACCTGATTGGTAATTTATTTTGCCAAAAAAAACAAAGAAAATTATATAAAATGACGTTTGAATTGCTTAGGCAGCAACTCCAGTCACCAGCAACCGTGGTTAGGTTGAACAATGATTTGTCAAAGCATGCATTTGGGCCGGGAAACCTTGTCAGTTGTTGCAATTCATATATATGGGGTGATATACATATGAAGATTCAAATGACTTGAAAATACAATTTTATTTTATTTTTTTTTTAAAAAAAAAAAAGGTACTTGAAATTCTATCGATTATTTAGAAATTAAGAATTTCATAAATGGTATTTCAATAATAATAAAATTAAAACTATTGTTAAAAATATAAGTTTTATAAAATGGTCAAACAAGCATGGCGTCTGGGTGGTGTAGTTGGTTATCACGCTAGTCTCACACACTAGAGGTCCCCGGTTCGAACCCGGGCTCAGACATGTTTTCTTCTTACAGAGTCACAAAAGGGCTTCTGTATCTTTTTTTAACAAAATATACACTTTGAAACGTCGTCGTCCGAACCTCAATATGCTAATATCCCACTCAGCACCAGACTTGGGTGCTTAGGACAAAAAAAAAAAAGAAAAAACACCAGACTTGGTGTACAATCTGAGTTCCAAATTAACTATCCATTTCATTATAAAGATTTTAAGTTAGTACATCTAACAGTGTATATAATTTTACATTATTTAATTTTAAAAAAATCGTACTAACATTAACTTCATATAGAACATTAAATGCATTAATTTTAAATATTGACCATAAAATGAATGGTCTCCATTTTATTTGAAATGATCATGGGAATCATATTCCCCAAATCTGGGCTTTTCAGCCCCTCGACTGGTATGGGAAACCATGCATGGTGAATCGGTGATGTTTGGTTAGGATAAAATGTGAGAAATGTTTCCTTACCATATTGAGCTCCCAACAAATTTTTATACTACAAGATACGTAGTGCAAATCGGTATAACCACGTGAACTAATTTTGCATTTTTCTTAAGATTAATTGCAATTGATTCTGCTATGCGCATAGAATGGAAAATGTAGATTTCAGATGACATTTTCTGTGTTATTTACATTTCCAAAAATGTTACAAAGAAAACTAGTTTTCCTTCTATTCACAACGTTAATATTGGTAACAAATTATCAAAATTATTTTATTTACAGTGACAAGAAATGGAAAAGGAGGAAAATTTTATCTCAACTGAGAGCATCTCTTCAGCTCTTCCCTGTAACTAATTTCCGTCTTGGATATCCTCAGAATGCCTGATTGCTCATCAACTTTCTTGATGAGAAGTTTCAGTAATGGAACCTTCGATAGGGTTTTGCATGACCCTACCATGATCAACTTTTTCTGTCCAAACAAAAAAGAAATAAATGTGAGAGATATGCTAACATGAACCATTTCCCCATATAATCAACTCACAAAGCACAAGATTTACAATTGCAACCAAGATGTTCGAGTAAACTCCAAATTTATGGTCAAATATTAGTTTTTGATACGGGGAAAGAACTGATGATGCCTACCTTTGCACGTGTGAGAGCCACATTAATCCTATGCCAGTCACCAAGAAGGGAGGAAGAGCAGTCCCTTGGATTTTCACTAGACCTAACAAATGACACAAGTATGCAGTCCTTGTCTCTTCCCTAGACCAAAGGAAAAAATAAAAATAAAAAAGTTAAAAATTTCAATGATATAGGATATGATCGTCAAACTTAACTAAGAATATAAACAAACCAAAAAAAGAAAGAAATGGGAGATTGAGTATTCCTCATCGTCCAAAAAAAAACAAGTGGGCTATTATTAGTTTTTGATAAGTGAAGGATTGAAGCATAATTAGTTGGGTCAAGATAAAGCAGGTGGAGCCCCTAAAATCTGTTCCATCTTTATCACAGGACTGAGCCTGAACAAGTCAGTCTAATTATTATTATTATTTTTTTTACAATGAGTAATTGGCCCCAAAGGGAAGAAAAAAGAAAGATTCCAACTAGTGACCTCCGTTTCACAAGTCACACAGTCTAATCAAAGTTTCCAGTAATTAAGTAAAGCTAATTATCAAATCAGTTTCAGAAAAATAAACAATGACACAACAGTCATATAATCAACCTCACCTGGTATTTATCAATGGTATGTATCTCCACAGTGGTTATGTATATAGCATGGCGTATGAGATTTGCCTGGGAATTATAAGGGGTAATGATGCCAATATCTTCCCCTCCGATTCCATTGTTCACCAATTTTTCGGTGACCTATATGATTAACAAAATGGGGAACAAATATCATTCATTAAAGCTTTAAAGTACTTATAGGGCTTCAATCAAGAAACAGAATTCAAATGAAATGATATTGGGCCTTAGGTGACAAGAACTATTTACAGCACATTTAAACTAAAATCATACCTCTGCAATTATGTAAGCTTCGATTGGATTATTCAGAGTCTTTTTATCTTTTGCCTCAAAAGCAGGCAACATATCTGAGTTGTGAAAAAATTATATGTAAGAAACCAAGCCATTTAACAAAAATCCGTGAATGGAAATTACAAGAAAAGCAAATGACTATCTATTTATAAACCTGTATCAATAAATATGACTGGTTTGGTTGGATTCAAAACCTGCAATCATGAATCACTCGGTAAGGGCATTTAATATTTAGTAGTTTAAAATTGAAAGATGAATTTCAATTGCACAAGATGACTAACCATACACAAGATGACCACAGAATTACATTACACATCAGCTACAGGCAAGAAGAGAATAGATCACAATGGAACTGCGTGCAAAAGAATGCTCTTACCTCCTTTAGCCACAATGAACAAGACTTCAAACTAGAAAAGTGAAGTTTGGCATTGGCTACTTCGGAGGAACCACAACGTAATCTGTTACCATATATCAAGGCATTTGATAGTTCCATAATGCCTTGACACATACGGTACTGCATACAGATCAGCTTAGTAAGTAGACCTGGTACAGAATAAGTACCAGATGAAGAGTCGACTTTAAATCCAACACTGAATTCAAGTTACCTGGCTCTGCAGTGCTGAAATTGCCTGAGGATGTGCTTCTGACAGCCTGCAAAACAAGCTTATCCCCATTCCATTCTCCCGAGCCTCTGTGCTCTAGAAATTGATAAGCACCATATTTTTAATGAGCTAAAAACATTATAGCAGGAAAAGTTAAGCAAAAAGAACTATAAATACATAAGATGTATCACCTGGACAAGAGGAGGTAGTTGATAATGGTCACCAACAAGGACAAATGTTGAAGCAAACATCAAGGGTCCCAGAGATACCTGATAGGATAATCACTCATAAATCCATTACAGAGTCCAACACAACAAACAGCATTTATTAACAATGATTGTATTCATTAACAATTTTTCGTAGACAGGACCACCATGTCATTAGCAGAAAACAGCCTAAATATATAGGCAGAACAACAAACTCAACTTAACTAAGCTTTACTTTCAACCATATACAGGATGCATAACAACCTGAAATGCATGATATACATATTTTAACTCTCCACAAGATATACTGACAAAGAAGTTATGCAGTAATAAAATCTACATACTAAGTTTAGAAGCATCATCAATTTTAAAGAGAAAACATACAGGCCTGGCCCCTATCAGAGATGTGTGCCCCAAATATATAAACACTCCAAATTGCCAAAACTGGAGATCACCTAAAATTTAGCAGCTAGTCGCTGTTTTCCATGTCTGTATCACATTCATTTCTAATTTTATAATTTTTTTCTTGCTCTCGCCCATCTCAAATATACACGCTCCAGCTGTTTCATAATTATTACCAAACATTATCAACATAATGCATGCTTCATTTTATTGGTACGTTTCAAAATATCAACTTTCATATTCTGAGGGAAAGATATGTTCACTGTCCACACAAATGACCGATTTTTTTTGTTTTTGATAAGTAACACGAATGACTGATTTAGAAATGCAAATACCGTGTATGTTTGTCTGTGAGTGTGCGCACGCTTGCTTGCGTGTGGGTGCATGTGCATATGTGTTTATAGAGAGAAAGAGAGATTCACTTTTCAAAATCTCTCAGCCACCAGATTGCAGTACGCCCACTTCTTTAATTTTAGTTTTAAGAAGATGCCTCCAGTTGCATTTTAAAAACCTACCTCAACAAAAATGAATTTATAGATACTGTAGAACCCATAAACAAGAAAGGAAGCATACTGGGAGGGTAGTCTGTCCAGCTTCATCCATGATGCAGACATCAAATCTCTTGTTGGTGAGCAAGGGACTGGTAATTCCAAGACAAGTAACTGCAACAACTTTGACTTGGTCTAATCTTAGTTTAACATCTTTGACGCTTTGTATGTTCATCCCTGTCATAGAAACCTTCAACATAAGATGGATAAGAAATAAACTGATTTTATTACAAGGAATGCTCTTAACAATTTATAATCTGACCTGAAAAGCAATGTCCCCGAACTTCCTCATGTACAGCTTCATGTCTTCCAATACGTACAAAATCAATGCCCTGATAATTTAAAATTTCAATACCACGCAAGAGAGATTGATGATAGTAATATTAACAGGAGGATACAGGGTGCAATGATCATCATACAATCATAAGGACAATCAGAGAAATGAATTGATGTGCATGTCCACCACAATTGGTTTTTGAAGACTGAGAAAGCACTGCTTACACCGAGGACTGAGAACTTCTAAGTGCTTCTCACTAAGCATTCTGGTGTGCCTAATGCTAGAGGCAACACCAAAAGAAAAATTGGCTGAAGTGGAATGAATAGGCACGATTACCAATAAATCAATAACAAAATCATAGATAAGACCCCAGTTTAAAGAAACTTTATGACTCGAGCTTATGGGCATGTTGCCAGAGCGCCAAATACTGCATTACAGTCAAACATGCTTATCATAGAAAAAGGAAGTTGGGATTCAAAGTTTTCAATCAGTTGGGCTACTGTATACAAGGCATCACGTAACATGAAAGACCAAAAGTGGTTATAGAAAGAAGGTTCCCCATAGTTTCAAAACCATATTAACAACAAACACAATCTTATTTCCTTTTTACTCTCAAACCTACTACAAATCTTTTATTACTTGATTTACAAACAACTTATAGCAAATTTCGTTCCAAAATAAGCTGCGTACAAGTAAACAGTAGTAAGCAACACACAAAATAATGAACTCAAGCAGACAAGTATATTCACTGACCACTTGAAGCATTATATATAAAAAGTGACAGATAAAGAAAATGAAATAAAATGGAAGAAACCAAACATTAATATAGTAATAAAAGATGAAAGGACGGTAGTAATGACCTGAGCTTTTAATTTTATAAGCAAATTATCAACAGCGGAGTTTGTATAGGATGTAAGCAAGATGGATGCGCCTCTCATCAACAAGGCCTTCACAGCATGCACCATTGTAGAAGTCTTGCCCGTTCCAGGCATTCCTAGTATTAGAGCGTAATCCTTTGCGGTAAGTATCTGAATAATAGATAAATAAGTAAAAAGATGCAACCCATAGATAATTGGTCAGAATAGCTTCAACAAGTAACTGTTCAATAAATTGGGTTGTCAGCATGCTGTACAGAAAACCTTAAGGATAGCTCGACGCTGATCATCATTCAAATTCTTCTCTGACCATACATAAGCTATTGCTGGATCTTGGCTGAATATACATCCACTGTCAAATTTAGGAGCCTAAAAGGACGCACACATGCAGAACCATGCAAAAAAGGTGCCATAGGATTAGGAAAAACGTAAAAACGTCCAGGACAAACAACATAGCAACAAACATTCACCTCAAGGTCAACAATTATCTTCCGAAGATGAGTACTTTGCACACTTCGTAGAAAAAGTTGTACAAGGTTAAACCTTCAAATAATAACATCAAGCATGAATTCAGCCAGGGTACAATGTCTAATGCTACAAAAACACATCCCTGAATAGTTAAAATACATGTATGTACCTCATAACTGCAAATGAAGTCATGAATTCATCCTTGTCAATCCGCCAAACCTCTCTAAAAAGATTCTGGGCTTCTGAAGAAGGATTACTCCCAGGAAGTCGTAGGCGCTTTGAAAAAGAAACCTAGAGTTTTATAGAAGACAATTTGCAAACTGATAAATTCATCGAAATATCGTAGTTCAAGAGCAGAAACTACTATGTTCCGTAACACATCCTGCTGGAGCAGGTTTGGCACCAATTAGCTAATTTTTCAGTTCACAGTAGTAGATATAAAGAGTTATAGCAAATGAAATACTTACAAAAACGTGAAAGCGACTGATTTCTGTAATGACCCCACTTGCAATGGTTAGATGGCCAGATTCGGTGCTAAGTATCTAAACATAACATGGGAAAAATTCGAAACTAACTATTATGAGAAAAATTAAAGATGAAATATGCCACATGATATAGAAATTATTACAGTAACATAATGTGCAAATGACTGTGCAGCTCATAAATTGTCATATGTTAGCAGAAGAAATTGGATCATGCTTGCTAACTCATAAGGTAGCTTTGTAAGTTTGTAAGTTCTAGTTGCTTAAGAAAGCAAACTGCAGATTTTTTGTGCATGCATCAATAAGACAAATATAAGTGAACTTAGCTAAAATGACATCATGCACAAATCTATACAAGAAAATAAGTGTACCACATAGTCTCCACTTTTAAGTGTGCAGTCCATATCACTTGTTGGAGAAGTGGCTACAGTTGAAGAATCTCTATTAGACGCTTTCACATTGAAAGATGTTAGATCTCGATACACAAAACGATAAATAAACCGGTTTTCTTTAAGAGACTTCTGATGTGGAAGTTCATCTGACGCATCAAGAACAAGAGAAGAAAGGAAACTAGTGGAATTATCATGCTTCAAACTATGCGAACGCCAGATTTTTTTCTTTACAAGCTGAGAATAAAAAAGAAAAAGCATGTCAAAGAATTATGTAAAATATTTTGGGTAGTCTAGCATAAATAAAAATGGACATAATGGCTTCAAAGATGCACCTCAATCTCTCTAGCTTCTAAGTCAATCAACCGGTCCCAATGCCGAAGGAATGTGCAATGAGGAACTGTTAGGTGGCTAGTATGTGAATCAAACACATCTCCTAATCCACTGGTTTCAGTGCTACCACCATGTGCCTGCATCAATATCACATTAAAGCTGATGACAACACTAATAGAGTACTGAATAGCGTTCTCAAGGCCAAATAAAAATAAATAAATTTTGCGGAATCTGGTACCACCCACTTGGTGGGAATGGGTTTTCTCACATTTCATGGGTATACCAGGTTCATTATCAATGCAATGAGAATGAATTTTTTGATGGAAAAAAAATATTCATTCTCATAAAATGAATTTTACACAAACCAAACATGGGAATGACCAGCTTGTGAATGAGTCCCATTACCCCACTTCCATAGCCAACAAACAGAAGCAGTTTAAGTAGCATAACAACTTTTGAGTCCTTCAAATCAAAAGATTACCTTGTGATAGATGCTACAAACATTAAGATGGCGACAGCCTTTACACATGTTCAGACTCTGTAGAAAATTGCAAGAATGTCAAATAGCAGTCCAGCAAGGTGTTGTCCAGAACACAATATACTTAACAATTCGGTAAATGGTCATACCTGTATCATTGGGGGTAGTTGTTGCACTGTTGATGCCTTGAGAATATCATTTGCAAGTTCATTACGACGCATAATTAGCCCAACCAAATCAGATCTTCGAACCACAATTCCCTTTATAGACAGTAAATACCACTCAATAACGTCAAAATTTTGAGAAAATGCTTGTGTAGTTATATCTGAATTTACCTGCGTCTGATCTGACTGTAGGTAATATAAAAGACCACGATCAATATGCTTTTTGTACCTGAATAAAAACTAAAAACAAAGTAAATAAAAGTATGTTTTTTTCTTAAAATTTCTCATAACAGAGGCATCTGACATCCTCACCCCCCCCCCCCCCCCCGCGGTTTTTTTTAAAAACAAAAAAAAAAAAAAAAAAAAAAAAAAAAAACAAAAACAAAAAAGAAAGGATAATGGGCACACCTCTCAGACATGAGGAGAGTGTAAAAGATTACTTGCGCACAATGTTCCATAGATGACTGCAGAAATCACAAGTGTCAAAAATAAGGATAATACCATAGAAGATAAGGTGATTTGAGTATTTCAAATTTTCAATTATTCTAGCATTTCTTGGCTAACAAATTGCAGTAGCAACTATAAACTTGCCTGGCCATTCGATACTTTCCCAGTTTTAAACTCTAAAGGCATAATCTTCTCATTAGCTTGATTTTTGTTTGATGTTATTCTGACTCTGACAGAAGCATCAATCATCCCTTTCAAGCCATATTTAGGGGCCCATGCCATCTCCTCAATATCAATTACCTGCATTTATAACAGAAATCTTCTAAATATAACATTAATATCGTTTACATTGAACTGAGGAGAAAGTAGCACTAAATTTTACAATCTCAAACTTCACATAACTTGAAGCGACTCTCACAGGGTAATTGCAACTAGAGACAACTACAATTGTGATAAATATTTGAATATTGATTCAAATGTATGCTACTACTATCGATTATCAGGTGTAGGTTTGTCCTTCCTATATTTATAGGGACTACAAGAAAGATAGGTAGTGTACATGCAAATCAAAATCTACACATGCAACCATGTAAAATTATATTCATATGATCTATAAATGTATAATACGAATGCATATGTATAGATGCAAAATTGAAAATGACATCATACAAGTACAAGTAGGTGAGAGGCCTTGCCTCAGATAGGTTAACTTTTTTCAGCCCATCATCAGATCCAAAATCAACAGAAGGAGCTTTTGAAACCTACCAACAGACAAATTATAAGATCATTAGACTCAAGAGTTGGAAGTCTCCATAGCTTTATAAGGTATAGAATGGCAACATATTATGCCTCTATCTATAAGGTTTCAAGTACACCAACAACCAAGAAAAAGAGAAATCGTATATCTACAAAGACATAAATTTATTTCCGTAACACATATAAAACAAGGATAGATAAAACAAATAAAAAAATAAATAAAAAAATAAAAAGGTGTAGAGTAGATCATATAACAAATTATATAAAGGCGTGGCAACTTTCGGATGGAAATGGGGTGGGTTCATGCATCCAACCCCTCGGGTTGGACATGGAAATTGGGACTTGCAACAGATGACTAATGTAGGTCTATTTACACAATTCTGATACAGGTTATAGGGTATTACAATGTTACAATTACCACTAAGACATAAACAAGCGCACAAAAAAAACCCACAGTGCAGTCCTGTAAAAATGAGTTACAAAATAAATGAATTGGCTCCATGCAGGAATTTATGTGGTTCACAATCAATCCAGCTAGGATGAGGTAAAGCTTTGTCAATAATGAACCAAATCCATACTAATACAAAAAGATAATCAAGAACAAAAGTAACAGCGATGAGAAGACTACATAAGCGTACCTGTGAGTCCTTGAATGTGATGATCCAATTCAACATTTTTGGGACAGCCTCAATCAAGGTTTTCTGTATATCATTTTCATTTACTGCAAACCCCAAATATGGAGAAACTAAAAGTTTTAGACAAGATAATCCATAGAGTTAAAAGGATGGCTCTTATTTTAAATATTTTGTTAGGAGAAGCTAAATTAAAATATTAAGAAATAAAATTTAAAGAGATTATGGTCCATTGAACATATGCAAATGCTTAAGGTTCTATGAGTACACCCAAATGGGGGAGGACATTGCCAGTGAGAAATTAGAAATTATAGTTAATTGACAATTATATATGTTTCCACCTCCACATGCATATAGGCTTTCAATGTTTTTTTGGAGCACCACTCTTGCATATTCCTCCAAGAATTGTACAGTTGGAACTTCCTTCATAAGTCCAGCCTGAAAAAGGAAAGAAATATTACAATTGTAGCTCATGAAAAGAAGATTGATTTTGCATCAAAAAAATTTACGAGGTACTAGAGGGAGTTCTGAAACCTGAAAAATTTGGTGCAGCAAGGTACCAATTAAAGCTGCAGTTGAATACTCACTGGACTTTAGCCTCTCATCCAGAACAGTTCGCCTAGAGCAACTGAAACTACCCGAAACCTAAAAAAAATTTCTTGTTACGAGGAAGAAATGAAGTAAAAGTAAGCTCAAATCTAGTCAACTTATATCTTCATAACAATGCTTTGGAGTAGCTACCAGGAGTAGAGCCACAACAAATATTGCCTCATGAAAACATATACATACAATATTCGAGAAGCAGGTAATTTACCCGTGTTCCAGACAGCAATATGTCAGGATGAACAATTATAAAATTACTGTCACGATCTATGTCACACTTTCCTTCATCATCAAATTCACCAATGACATTCACAGTATCTCCAGGTGCAACTACACTATAAAACCTGACAAGACATGAAAGAAGACAAAACTTGAGAAACACTACAAACATAATTTTCAACAACAGCCGTTGATTAACCTATACAACAACCAATCAGGATTAGCAAATTTTTGGACTTATGTGACTCTCAATAGAGGTGAGGGAGGGGGGCAGGGAGTGGTTCCAAAAACAGTGATAAGTTATAAAATGCTGCAAAGAAAGATAGGTGCCTTACTTACCAATCTTCCCACAAATACACAGCACGCTCTTCTCCACTATGCTCGTTCAGTAAGCGAAGAACCTGAAAATCAAGCGATCAGCTTTAGTACTGTTCTAGTTCTATTGCAGAAATGAGGTGGTTTGTGTGTAGAGCTTACTGAAAACCTTATATGGGCATTGAGTACCAGATGAGTCAGCAGGCTTACACCTCTCAGACACCTGTAGCATAGATGTGTTTCGCATAATCAATCTTTAAGACCTCATTCATTCCGTTATCAGCATCAAACCATTAAAGTAAAGCATGCCACCAACAAAAGGACATAAAATTTGAAAGGTAAAGCATACCTCCAATACAAGAAAATTACAATTGGAAGAACCCCCAGTGACCTCTTCTGGTAAATCCACTGCCACTCTTTCTACTGCAGGATCAACTTTGACAGGCATCTCATCATCATTTCTATCATGAGACTTAGATGAATATGCCTCCATGTCACTAGATAATGAGTCTTCAACAGAAATGACATCCTCTACTTGATCCAAAAGTTCAAGCAGTGCCTAGGAGAATATAGGAACAAATAGATCTCATTGGTAATTAAGACTACTTATGGGAATATGTAATTGATTCCTGCATAATAAATTATGTAAACTTTCTCACTCAGCAATTGAAAACTTGCACTTGTGTTCTCAAGATAATCCAACACTTGAATCAGAAAAGAAGCATGAAAACTGATCAGCATAAGTAAAACAGCATAGTACATCCATACCTTTTTGTGCTGTCTTAAACCCAGCTGATCAGATGCTCTATTACATGCAACACCATTAGCAATCTGCAGTTTAATTACAGTGTAAATGAGAAAAGGAAAAGTACACACTTTACAGTGGAAAAGAAAACAGAAAAGATCAAGAAATCAGAAATTGTTTAGTCTTACATTATTTCTGGTGTTTGCTTCCAGAACAAAAATAATGAACCTCGAAATATATAGAATATCAAACTTAGTTAAAGGGACGTTTTCTACAGTCTTTTCTTGTATCCTAAATAACAAACCATTTAAGAAAAATGTTTTCTTCTTGGTCCTCCACCTTCCTGGAATACAAACAGAACCAAACATTTTTTATGACAAAATTACCTTATCATGGCAATATGACAGAGATGGCGGAGTTCGGAATGGACTCTGCCTACTAGCAACTCCAGTGCTTGTCAATTGACTTTCATTTCCATACAAATCCATATCCTGATCCGGGTTAACCCTTTTCAAGCCAACCCTATTTGTGGATAATAGAGATTTTTCAGCAGCCTTTTTTGTCGGGGATGAAAGCCACTTCTCAACCTTGCCAGATGTACCGGGAGAAGTCTGTACCACCCTATTAGTTAACCATATGATCAAACCACTACAAATTGTCAACAGATGCAAAATTCTTAACCAACCAACATGCCTTATTCTGTGAACATTGCCGAAGGTGTAAAGCATTGAGCCTTGAAGAGTCAGCCAACACTCTCATCATCTCCGGTATGCGCTTCGAAACTGCCTGGAGTTTTTCGTTCACCGGAGATATCTTCCATGTCACCTCATCACCCCCATCATCCTGGCTCTGCTTTATCAACTATCCCCATGCCAATTTTCAAAAAAAAATAAAAACGAAAATAGAAATCACTCTAATTAGCATACCTTAAGCATTTCCATAACTTTGTTAAAACTAACAATTCAATTGTAACATGTAAACCTCAAGCGTTTCAATGTAACTCACCATGCAGTTCTTAAAATCCTAACCATTATTTTCAAATTAAATAGTTCAGATTTTCCCACCAACATTTACTTCCTTTAAATTTTTTTAAAATTTACTTAATTTATTGCATTGGGTAAACACTGATGTGACAAAATCTGCACCATTTAATTTCAAAAACAGTCCAAAAAGAAATTGAGCTGAAAATACCATAAACACAATCAGCATAATTCATGCATTGCCAACCTTTAAAAACAATTACCAAACACGTGATCATTAGCACTACTAATACACATTAAGCTGAACTACAATGGATTTGCCAATGTAACTTTACCATTCCAGGCGAGAACTTGAAGCGCTTGAGAGACACGGACTTGGAAACCTCCGGCGACACCTCCGACAGGTTCTCATCAGAACTAACACCCCTCACCGCGATATTATCCGTCGGCGTATTCTGCGACGCACTATTCGGGCCATTCGCCTGCGAACCCGACAAGTTTTTAGTGTCCCGGTGCGCCGAACCCTTATGACTCGGGTCGGGTTTTTGCAAATTTGGCGCATTTTCGGGATCATTTATCGGGTTTCGAACAGGCAAACGCGATGTCTGTGGCCCTGAACTCGGAGCATCGGTGGCGGGGTTTTGCGAGGTCGAAACGGCGGCGTTGGAAGGGGAGGCCGGCTTGGGGTTCTGAGAGGCTAAGAGGGCGTTCTGAGTGTGGCGCTCGAAGAAATGTTGGATGCCAAACTTGGAGGGCTGGGGTTGATTGGTTGGGTTGGATTTCTTCGAAGATGATGATGTTGATGTTGATGCTGATGAGGAGGAAGAAGAATTGGGCTTTTTCCTCGGAGGCATTGTTGAAGCTCTGCAGTAAGAACTAGGGTTTGTCACTTCATTAGCTTCCAATTACTGCGCGCATAGTCAGAGAGAGAAGCACACGGAGGGCTTTATATTTTTCAATAGCTTAGTCATTAGTGATTTCCCGCCCATAGTTGTGGCGGTCTTTTTTTTTCTTTTCTTTTTTTTTTAAAAAAATATATATAAAATATTTTTGAGATTGTTAACCAACCCTCTAGGCTCTAGCTATTTGGGGTTGCCAAAACACTCCAATGGCATCACAACCACCTTGATGGCTCGAGCCTCAAGGGGTAATCGCATCCACCGGCTTAGCGTACCACCCCCTCACTCCTAAAGGGTGGTTAGCCACTAATGGAAAGCCATCCCAACAATTCTCTTGAGGTAGTTGACTACCCACCTCTCAATTCCCTTTTATTTTTTTTAATATTTTAAATCTTACATAGCACTTTGAGTCACTTTGACCGCAGCAATTTAGTGACTAACATGATAAGTGTCATATTAGTTTGTAAGAAACTGTTTGTTAATGTGTTTTGTGAGTGTTTTTATTATTTTTTTTTTTAAAATGTTTTTATGTGACATAATGTGAAAATTGTTTTTGTAATATTTATGAGTGTTTTGTGTTTGAGTTGTTTGTTAATTTTGGCTTGCGGAATGCATTGTCATCCATTCTTAACCACTTTTGCTCGTGTAGCAACTTTTACTTCTTTTTTTATTTTATTTTTTAAAAAAAAAAAACATAAAGCTAGTTAGAGAACCACCTTGTCACATGGGCAAGGTGGTTAAGAATTGTGTCTGAGGATGGCAAAAAATCACATCTCTTAAAAAAAATAATTTTTTAAACTAAAACATAGGAAAAAAAAAAATTGTTGATTCAGGTGCTAATGAAGTTATTTATAAAGAAAGCTACTCACGGTCAATAAAAGTGCCTCGTGAGTTATCCATAAATTCAGCTAACTTGAACTTCGGGAACGGAGAGCCACATTTCAACATGAAATCACCCCTCTTATTAACCCTAATTATTTTAGGGTTAAATACATTTTTGCTTCTTAGGTTTTAATAATTTTATTTTTTTCTTTATTTGATTATAGGTGGTACCTCGCTTATAGGAATATACCAAAATATTATCTTCATCAAGAAAACTAATAGAATTTAATGTCAAACCAATCAGAATTTGACATGTGTTTAATATCTTATTAAAAATAAATAATTTTAAAAAAAAATATATCAAAAATTCAATTTTTTTTTTTAAAAAGAGTATGGGTTTGGCCAGGTGGCCAAAACCACCTCCAAGCCAAACGGGGGTGGCGCGAGGCCTTTGGGGGCAGTTTTGACGACCCCCATTTCGCCATTTTGGGGTGACCTAACCACCCCCAATAGCTTTAGGGGTAATTCAACGGCTTCGGACCACCCCCAGATTGGCCCTGGGATGGCTCAGCCACCCCTTTGGAATAATTTTTTTTAATAGTTTTTTAGTTATTTTTTTCTTGATTTTTACATTTAAATTTTTTAAAGATTATTATTATTATTATTATTATTAGGGAAAAATACAAATATTCCCTACCAATTGTGTCAATTTCCCTCATAAAACTACTAAAAAATGTCAATATCTCTCCTAAGACCAACAAAAAAACAAAAATGATCCTAATTTTTTGTTTTCAATAGGACAAAAAATGTTCTTATTAATTCAGGGAAAAAAAAAATTTTTAAAAAAAAGAAGAAAATTTAAAAAATAACTGAAAATTATAAAAATAAATAAATAAAAAATTGAAAACCCAATTTTTATTTTTTGCTTTTTTATAACTTTTTGTTATTTTAGATTTTTTAAAATAATTTCTTAGTTTTTTTTTAATAAAAATTAATAATTTTATGAAAAGTATTTTTGTCATTAAGAAAACATTGACACAATTGAGAGTTTGAGAGAACATTAACAATAAAGTGATAATTTGAAAGAGTTATGTGTACTTTTCTCTTATTATTATTATTATTATTTTAATAAAGTATATAATACGTGTTAAGTTTTGATTGGTTTGACGTAAAATTTCTTTAGTTTTTTTAATGGCAGATGGACGGAAGTACTATTTAGGTATATACCCATAAGCAAAGTACCACATGTGATCAAAAGTGAAACCTAAGGAAGGAAAATAAAGTTGTTAAAACCCATGCGGCAAAAAAGTATTTAGCCATTATTTTATTCACAAACGTACCACTATTGAGTTAATGATATAAAAAATAGATCATTTTAATTTATGAAACTGAACCCTTGCCCGAGCGAGTTTGCAGGAATTTTAAATCTATTTCCATTCTATTTTAAATAGGAAGCTAAAAACATTGTGCTGCAAAGTGCATAACATGGATTAGGATTTGTATATACACAGAAAATGAAGATTCTCAAAAGCTCTATTTGATGCTGCAAAACATTCAATATGCACAGAAAATGAATATAAATACATTTTTAAAAGAACAGAGCATAAAATAATTTAATTTTCTCTTTGTAAACAGAACTTACACATTAATTATAACCACCATGACATAATCTGAGCAAGAAATTAAGACAGCTCAGAGAAGGGGAAAGTCAAGCATTTGTATTCATTCTCTTACATTTTCATTTGATGATCTTATATTTCTTTTGATCTGCAGTAAAAGATCCTACTCTCATGGTTTAGGTGAAGATGGAAGTACACGGATATGAAAGATGCAATGACAAAGATTACAATTTAGTAACATATTTATCTATACATTTCATTTTTCAAAATTCAGCATTTGTTTCTCACTTACACAGGAAGATGTTGATTGTAACATTGTATCCTTCAACATTACAGAGTACAAAAGGCAAAACATCTCATGTTTGCAACCAAGATTGATGGATTTTCTTGACATCTCCTGTTTCACCCTCACCCTGATCATCATTTGCAAATGAGAATCACGACAACATGTAAGAATCATCCTACAATAACCATAAGACAATACCAAAAACATGTAAGAATCATCCTAATCACAGGCATATTTTGATATCCACATCCAATTTCTGTAAACCATTAACACTATAAGCTTGATGCCTCATATGAGGGACTGAACTGCATAAATCAATCTTAGTAGGTGGTAGCCACGTTACGATGGGAAGCAACTGACAGCTCCAATGACAACCATTAGAAAATCATTGCCTTAATTTTCATTGCAACAGTATAGCAAATATTGAAAAGGAATAGGAGAAGAAGATCTTGAAGGAACATGGGAAATACTGGAAACTAAATGTATTTGCACAAGATCTGTAAGAGGAATCTGACCATTTCAAGAAAGCAGCTGAAGTGTTATGAATCTGAAGTATCCTGTGACATATCAAAATTTAGGAGGATTTGAAGGTTTGGCCCTTCTATGCATGTTCTATATAGATGATGAATCATATACATCTAGAATGTCACACACACACACAGAGAACATATATTTATACGGCATCCAAAAGTGGCACATAGTAACAACAATTTACCTAGTGTAACTTATAATAATGCATTAACCTATAGATGAGCATTTCAATCCTATGGTCCAAATCATTAATTATTACCTGATCCACTACCGACAGATGATCTCACATTCAAACATGGTATGAAAGCTCTGTTCGGCGTTGTGGTATGCTGAGTGACCTCGGGCACGGATATCGACTGGCGCATCATTTCCTCAAGCTGGCAAAAACGGGCCTCATATCGCGTCACCATCTGTGCCTGTGACGCCAACACTGCATCCATCTCTGCCTTGTGTCGTGCCCGTTCAGCCTTGAGTGCTCGGTCAAGAACTTCTTGAGAGATGGTGGAATGCCTCGAGCTTTGTGATCGTGCCTGTGAGGGTATATAGTATGAGTGTATGGTTCCCCGCACAGGCAAAACATTCGGCCCAACCTGCCGAACCCTGCCAGCATACTCGGGCTTATTGTCGTGCGCCTGGGCATACGCGTCGTTTGGTGCCCAACGTACCGTCCCTTGTGTCACGCTCGACAATGCGGCAAGGTCAGTTGGTATTAGCTCTGTCATTCTCTCCTGTATGTTGTATTAAATGTTGGTGTGTCAAATAAGTATTAATCGTAAAGAATTTATCACACATATAAGTAAAACAAAATATGAAAGGTGAGTAGCATACACATCTCTCCTTTATTACATCATTAGGATAGCTTCCATCCTTCTTCTTATGTGATTTTATGTATGTCTGTGCTCGTGTAGGAGGAGTGCCATTGGTGATAGTCTGCCGAAAAAAATAAAACAATAACACATGTTTATATATATTCAAATGTTTACATCTATATGAATAGGGTAAATTACACACATACCTCCTCGTGTGTCAACCTCGCAAAGCTTTTGGACCCGGCGCAATGGGGAGTATTGTTCAATGCTCGCAATGCCTTCATATGAGCAGCATACTCCTACACAATTAACATTCTTAATATTTTAGTACTAACACAATTACATGAAATTAATGAAACTACACAAAATAGTAATATAACTCATGACCTACCTGATTGGCCCTGTCACACCATTTATCCAACAACGCTTCCAAGTCTTCGGGGTCGTACTTAGAGAGGTTTGCTTCCCCCACTCTTGCCCGTACCATCTCGGGAGTATCGTCTGACTGAATGTTAAGCTGTTTTTTTAATTTGTATCTCCAACTCTTGAGCTTTTCTCCCATGTCCCGAAATGCATCCCGCTTTACGGCAGCTAAATCATATGTTGGCGGGATGTAGAAGTCTACCTGCACAAGTTAAAAGTTGTTAAATTTAAAAAACTAAACAAAAAAATGTCATGTGTGTGTGTGTGTGTGTATACACAATTATTAACAATACGTTATATATATTAACAATATGTTACGAACGTTTCATATAACATCTAGTTTAAACATACCATGAGGGCATTCCATACATCCTCCTTCATACTATTCTTTACATGCGCCCAAGCGTCCCGTATATGCACATAGGCCCCACTCCTTATTAGCTTACCGGTCTGCCGTCTAAATTTATTAGCGCTAAGTCCTACAGGTTGAGACGCTGCATTATACTCCAATACAACCCTTTTCCCCGAGGGGATCCCCCAATTATTGTGCAGGTCTGCAATGGTTAACACTTCGAAACAAGTGCTTCCATCTAGATTGATACCTAACACATTAATAATTACTGATGTTAATTATTTCGAATTGAATATTAACTACAAAACATATATACGTAAATATTGTTATTTTTTTAAAAAAATATATACTTACTTATTGTCCGAATCTGGTCAGGGCGCAAGACCTGTGTAGCAGGGTCCTCGGGCTGCACATCATGCGTGTCACCTGCCCCCCCATGCAGGTCGTCCGGAGCCTGTGTCTGGCTATTGTCCAGAGGCTGTGTCTCACTGTCGTCTGCACCCGAGCTGCTATGGGGGAATAGCCGCGCCACATGACTAGGGGAACACACCCCTACCTCCTTCATCGTCGACGGCATATGTGACAGATGAAATGAAGCATCTGTGTCGTACGATGCAGGTTGATACTCGTACCCCAACTGGGTCAAGCTTGTATGACCATATGCTCCAGGGCGTACAGGGGTCTGCCCTTCCTTCGTGTGCTCAAGGTCACTAGATCCCAACCCCTGTGCCGTAGGCAGCCTATACTCGCGTGGGGTCCTCTGTGCTCTAGATTTTTCCCTATAACTCATTGTAATCTGTGAAATACATCACACCCCCAAATTAATTAATTGTGTATACATTAATGGATGAAATATGCACCACCATATATGAATGACTCACATATTTGACAATGAGATATATATCATTTACCAAATGCACAAATTGTATACAACAATCACTCGCATGGGGTGGGGTCTACCACCACATGGGCTCACCCCACGTGAGTGATAGTTGTGGAAGAATTGTGTAATTGTTGTTTTTTTATCATTTCCCTAACTTAAGACAGACGGGTTACTATAGCCCAGGCTAGGCAGTGACAGAAGAATTGAAAAAAAAAAAAAAAAAAATTGTTTTGCAAGTAGTATGGACTTAGGAATTCAATTAAAAAAGTATGTGACTATTAGGTGCGCTAATAGCCTAGCATCATTGTAATTTAGCCTGTACGAGATATGTTTCCGTTTCACGTTATTTATTTGATTTATGTGCTTAATATAGATTATGCACGTGAGCTAGGAATGTTAATAATGTGACTATGGGTTACAAAATCTATCAAGACCTAACAAATTCAAACATCATGTTTTTTAGAATTACAAATGCCTACTTATATTATCTTCGGTCTCGGCTAAATGGTTTGTTGAGATTAAAAAGATTTTAAAATTTTAAATTATCAGCAGGGATAATCAAACAAGCAAGCACTTCAGAGATTCACTAGAGAAATCATAGAAATTTCATATGCATGAAAGCTAGAAATATCATTTACTCAACAAATAAACATTAATTTCCTGTCAATACTATCCTCATAAACAAATCAACCTCATGCAACATCAGTAAAACAAGCAGAACCCAATGACAACTGACAAGTCCTAAACTGAGTACTAATCACCAACTGAATTCTCCAAACTAAATGAAAATAAATGATCCATTCGCAAGAAGTTTCTGATTCCAGCCATATTAGTTAGTTTTATTTTTTGTTAGTACAGAATCAGCAGCTTCAACAATAACATTAATGTACAGATAACGTTTGACGTGTTACAGTTTTTAATATAATTTTCTTACAAATTGAGATGATAATACCCGTAGTTACCTTTACATAGAAAAATAATGATAATAACTGTTGAATCATTTTGCCCACAGGAACTGTCTTTGAAAAAGCAATGGCTTTTTGTTTTTCAAATCTATCTCAAAGTTTCTTTTTAGTAAACGAGATGCACACTTCATGGGACATTTTTTTTTTTTTTTTTTTCATTTTTCTATTGACTTCATAGGGCTTAAAGCAGTAATCTCATAGGCATGGCCGGCTGATAGACTAGGCAAATTAGGCAATTGCCTAACGCCTCCAATTAAATAACGTCTCAAATAGTAATTTTTGGGTAAGCCGGGCGGCGGCAGTATTGTAAGGAGAGATAGAGAGAGAGAGAAAGAGAGTAGAGTGAGAGGAGAGGAGTTATGGCCCAAGGGGGTATGACACGCGGGACAAGTGAAATGTCCCGTGCAGCATGCCCCCTAGCAAAAATTTGTGACATGTCGAACAAACATGTCACAAATCAAAAATTGACACGTAAATAAATTATTTACGTGTTAAATTTTGCCATGTCACTAATTATTCAAATTTTGATATACTTATTTAAAATTAAGTAGACTTTAAAAAAAACACAGATTACTATAGCCATTTCAAAAATCTTTTTTTTTTTTTTTTTTTTTTTGGTAGTAACTACGTATCAATTACTAGTTCATGTCATAATCACATTCTTAATTTTTACTTAATTTATTGCATTGGGTAAATAGTGATTTGACAAAATCTTAACCATTTAATTTTAAAAAAAAAATTAAGCTATAAATACTACAAACACACGATGAGCATAATTCAAAAAATGTAATCATTAACACTACTAGTACACTTTAAGCTGAACTACAACGAAGTTTCCGATGTAAATTTACCGTTATAGGCGAGAACTTGAAGCGCTTGAGAGGCACGGACTTGGAAACCTCTGGGCTCTGGCGGTACCTCCGACAGGCTCTCATCAGAACTAACGTCCATCACCGCCATATTATCCGTCGGCGTATTCTGCGACCCACTATTCGGATCATTTGCCTGCGAACCCTCCGACAGGCTCTCATCAGAACTAACATCCATCACCGCGATATTATCCGTCGGCGTAGTCAGCGACCCACTATTCGGATCATTTACCTGCGAACCCTCCGACAGGTCCTCCTCATCAGAACTAACATCCATCACCACGATATTATCCGTCGGCATATTCTGCGAGGCACTATTCGGATCATTCGCCTGCGAACCCGACCAGCTTTTAGGGTCCCGAGACGCCGAAACCGCATGTGTCGCGTCGGGTTTCTGCAAATCCGGTGCATTTTCGGGATAATTTATCGGGTTTCGAACAGGCAAACCCGATTTCTCTGGCGCTGAACTCGGAGCATCGGTGGCAGGGTTATGCGAGGTCGAAACGGCGGCGTTGGAAGGGGAGGAGGGCTTGGGGTTCCGAGAGGCTAAGAGGACGTTCTCGCCGTTCTGGGTGTGGCGTTGGAAGAAATGTTGGATGCCAAACTTGGAGGGCTGGGGTTGATTGGTTGGGTTGGATTTCTTGGACGATGAGGAGGAGGAAGAAGAAGAGTTGGGCTTTTTCCTCGGAGGCATTGTTGAAGCTGTGCGTTAGCACAGTAATAAGTCAAGAACCATGCAATTACTGAGCACAGAGAACAATGGAGGGCTTTTATTCTTCCAATATGATTTCTCATTTGTAATTTTCCCGCCCATACTTTGGAAATTGGCGGTCTCTTTTTTTTTCTTTTTTTGAGAGAGAGAGAACGGACGGCTTGCTATTTCAGTTGACAGTTTCAAACCATAATTAGACTTTCGTTTGGTTCGTGTAAGGAATCCATTTATTTGGTAGAGACAGAGTACGGTCTATTTATTAAGAATAGTTGGAATAACTATTTCCAAGAGGTATGCACGGTGGTCGGAGCCTTAGGCGATTTAAGGCTCTTAATTGAATAAGGTCTCTAATTGATAATTATATAATAAATATTTTTTTTTTTTATAAAAGTTAATACAAAAAAATATATATTTTAAGGCTATAATATGATAAAAAATTAATAAAATACTCTTTAATTAATGCCATACTTAGTAATTGTACAATATAAGTTATTTCTAAAACAAAATTTAAGACTATGATACAAAACGATTTAATAAATAGTTTTTAATTAAGGTTCTCAAACGCATTTGGATCCTCTCTAATTCATTTAAATTTGAGAAGCTCTGGTTAATTTAAATAAAATGGCAAAATTATAAAAAATATATATATAAAATGACCATTTTGCCTTGATTGTTATACTAACTAGCCCTTTTCTAGTTCATTTGAACTCGAGATGATCTTTGTCCCCCTCAATCATAGTAAAAGAAATTCTAAATTGAAAGTTTCATTATTCATATTCAAAATAATAATAATAATAATAATAATAAAAGTTCATAAATTCTTGAAAAGTCCAACTTATTTACTCTTTTTAAAAGCCTTATTTTTACATTCATGAAATTAGTTCAACGTGCATAATGTTTTTTCCAACGTTTATTTGAATTGAATGTTTAGAAAAATGACAAAAATTAGCTATAAACCGGTTTAATAAGTTGACAAGTGTCATAAAACATGTGACTTTTAATAGAATTTAACGGTACAGTGTTAACTTCCCATTTGTTTTGTTTTTTTTTTATTAAAAAAAAAAAAAAAAAAAAAAAACATTTCTTCTTTTAACGTAATTTATTTCTCAAATAAACCTGTCATTTAATTCTTCTAACCCCCTTCTTTTTTATTTTTTCCTATGTTTTTCTTTCTTCTAACCCTTCTTCTTTGTTTTTGTTTTTTTCATGTTCTATTTCCAATTAATTGGCTTTCAAGTGATGAGTAAGAGTTGAGTAAGAGTTTAGTTGTGAGAGATTTTTTTTTCTTTTTTTCCAAGTTTTTTCTTCACACCAGGATAGTGACATTCTTTAACAGCAAGTTTATTTGATGGTTCTTTTATGTTTATGAGTATTCCCTTTTTGTAAGCTAATTTTTGTCCCTCTTCTTTTCAAGGTTTTTTTTTAAATTTTATTTTCAGCAGGTTCGTTCTTTTTTTTCTTTTTTTTTTTTTCATGTGTTTGGCTTTCTTCTGGTGAGCAGGTTTATTTGTGAGAGATTTTATTTTATTTTATTTTACTTTTTTTCCAGTTAGGACAGTCCAGCAGGTTTTTTTTTTTTTTTTTTTTTTTTTTTTTTTGTCCTAAACAGAACAATTTTTTTCCTTTTCTTTTTCTTCCCAGTTTTTTTCCGTGTTTGCTTCTTAGAAAATATTTTGTATAACAGAAAAGTTTTCATTTTGTTTCTTAATTGTAACTACAGTAAAATTTACATCATGTCATCATGTACTTGATGGTTCTTTTATATATGCTCATGAGTATAAGAAGGAGGTTAGGAAAAAAAAAAAAAAAAAAACGAAGAGGAAGAGGAAGGGTTAGAAGAAAAGGAAAAAAAAAATGAAGAAAAAGTGAGTTAGAAGAATTAAAGATTAAGTTTATTTGAGAGAAATATTAGGTTAAAATAATAAAGTTTTTTTTAAAAAAAAAAAACAAAAAAAAAAACAAAAAAAAAGAAGGAAAGTTAACACCGTTAAAATCTATTAAAAGTTATATGTGCATCTCACATGTTTTAGGACACTTGTCAATTTATTAAACCGGTTTGTAGCTAATTTTTGTCCTAAAAAAAATATAAAAAGTTTTCAAAGTATATAAATTCTCATTGTTTGCTTTGTGCATAATAAATAAAATTACACCATCAATAAGCTTCAATGTCCAACAATTTTTGCTTTCACGCCTCCCCCTCTCTTCCTCTCTTCTAGAGCCCTCCCCTGTGAGCATGGTTTTCATCGGGAGGGGGTAGCTTTCACACCTCCCCTCCCGGTGGTGACTTCCCTCTGGCTCCTCATGAGTCAGGGTGTTTTTTGTTCCCCCTGAGTTGGTTCAGTGGGGTTAGTTTATTCTCCCAACCTCTAGGGTTATGGAGCAATTGTTCATCCCAGCTAGATCCGGTGAAGGTTGATCTTCCCTTAGCCTTTTTGGGCTATGGTGGCTTGTTTATTTGTTTTCCTTTGTTTTTTCTTTTCGTTTTGGCAGGATCGTTCATCTTAAGATGTCTTCTTTGGGGGAGTGGCCGAGCTAACTTGTCGTCGGTGGGATGTTTTGACCCGTTTTTTCACCTTTTTTTTCATTGATTTTGGAAGCCAGATCTACACTTCCTCATCGACTTTTGACTGACACGCGTCACCCAGTCGCGTTTTCCGTCGTCTTCCACCCTTGCCGCCGCAAGATCCAACCGTGTTGATTGCCGGAGATCGGCGCGTGGTGCCCATGCACGCGCCTGGGAGCTCTCTGCTATTTGGTGCGCGTGTGGGCCACGCTCTTCTTTTTTCAGGCCGGTCTCGGTGGCAACCGGTTATATGGCGTCGGACCTCCGTCTGGGTGGTACCGGTGTCGACTCGTGTCCTTCACGCGCTGCTGCCCGATGTCTTGGTCCTCTCCTCCATTGCCGGCAACTTGTTTTGGGTGGTTTTTTTGCTAAAGTGTTCTTGTGTTTTTCTCTTATTTCTCCGGTCACAGTCTGCTTGTGTTTTGGTCAAATTTTTATGAAAATATTTGTTGGCTAAATTGCTAGATCAAGTCTTTTTTCTTTAGAGAGTGAGCGTTAATGTAAGAGAAGTTCAAATGTCATTCTTGTAAAATTTGTATTTCTGCTTAGGCAGCTGTCTTACTAAGTCAGATCCTTCTGGCTTAGAAAATGGGGGTCTTATCCCTTATTTTCAACTTGTAAGCCTCTGGGCTATTTGCAATATCAATAATAGAATACAAAATCTGTTCAAAAAAAAAAATGTCCAACAATTTTTTCCCGCATTATGTTCTATTATAAATCAATCTTTATATAACTTATTTTCATTTTTCTCTTTATTTTTCTTTAAATCTTTTTATTTAATGTCTTTGAATCAAGTGATAATTCATTGTATATCTCATAAGTTATATAAAAATAAAAATATAAAGTTTGAAAATACATTTTACAAATAGAAAAAAGTGCTATAATTGACATATTAAAAAAAAATAGTATAAATATTAAAATAAATTTACTTTAATTAATAGTTAATATATAAGAAAATGACATCACTTAAACTTGTTGCCTTAAGCTTCAAAATTTATCTAGCCAGCCTTGAAGATGATTGCCTATTTCTTAAAAAATAGAAAGGAATAACTATTCCTATAGAAATATACTACATTTTCAACAAAAAGTCAATCATTATTTTATATTTTCTCTCTTTTTTTTTTTTTTAAAAAAAAAAGAAAAAGAAAAAGAAAAAGAAAAAAGAAACCTGCATGATATTGTGGCTAGTCGATGGGTGGTGGGCAGCCACATAAGGAGCCAGGGGTGGCCGCACACCCCATGTGCATTTGGGGTGGCCTAGGCCACCTCCAAGTGTCTCGGTGGTTGAGCCCTCCATCAGTTTTTACGTTTTCTTCTTCTTCTTCTTCTTCTTTTTGAGTTTTTATTTTTATTATTGTTATTATTTTTAAAAAAAAAATAAATCATGTGGGGTGTTTTAGTAATTTTTATTCAATTCCAATTAAAATATATATGTTGTCACCAAACTAAATAGTAGAAATAACTATTACATTCTACTCTCTTATATTTATAGTAATAACTATTTCCTTTATCAATGGAATATTCAATCCACAAACCAAACTATACCGTATAACTTTTGCTCCTATCATATGCTACATATTAAAAGTTTTAAAAATATTATACGTTTACCATTACTCAAATTTAAATTATATATATATATATATATATATATATATATATATATATATATATATATATATATACACGCGTGTGTGATTTTAGTTTGAGACAAAACCCTATCCTTACCCCCTTCGTTTGATACATGATTTTATGATTATTATTAAAAATGATATTGAGTGGCGTAGATTTTTCATGAAGGTAGGATCAGGACTCAGATAAAACAGTACCAAAAGGGGTATTTTCGTCTTTTGCTCTGCCAACGGTAATGTCGGAAATGTCACCAACTTTTTACACTGATACACGATTTCTGGAGTGTTTGGCAACAAACACTCAATTCCCTTATTTTAGTTTTACTTTTTCAAAAAAAAAAAAAAAAAACTTTATAACATTTTAATTAGGGCCGGCAATTTTGACACAATCCAATAACCCGACACGAACACGACACGAAATTAGCGAGTTTGGGTCTACATTAAACGGGTTTTGGTCATAAACGGGTCAACCAGTTTATGACCTGTTTATATTTGTCTAGTGGATCGGGTCGCGGGTCACCCGCCATACACGATTAGTATTTTTTTTATTTTATTTTTTTAAAAAAAGGAGAATGGCGGAATGGCTGAATGGGCCGAATGGAAAATTTGGAGGAAAATTGGGAAATGGGGAAATGGGAATTATCTGAAAAGTGAAAACTTATGAAAAGTTGAAAACAAGAGATTCAAAACTTAAAGAATCAAAATTCAAAACAGTAAAAAAACAAACAAAATCGGAAAAGTGAGAAAAATGAAAGAAAACCCTAGCTTTTTCTTTTTGGATTTTTCCTTCAGCCTCGCCGATGACGTCGAGTCGCCGCGCTGCCGCCCTTCTCTTCTCCTTCAGCCTCGCCAAGTCGCAACGCCGCTGCCCTTCTCTTCTTCTTCAGCTCCGCGCCGCCGTCCTTCTCTTCTCCTTCAGTTTCGTCGAGTCGCAGCGTTCGACGCTCTCTCTCTCAAGTCTCTGCTCTCCCTGTCTCTCTGCCGCTCTCTCTCTCTCTCTCCAGCCGATGTTGCGTCCGGTACTGCCGAGTCTACCGGTATGTTAGTTGATTTCCATTTTTTATTTTTATAACCTTATTATTGTGGGTATGAAATCATAATTCGATAATCTGTGATGCTTGCTTGCTTGTTTAAAATTTCTTCATAAATTTTTTGTGAACAAATGGAAATTTTTTGTGAAGAAATTTCAATACATTTATGCTATAAACAAATGGATTTGGTAATATTCAATTATTGCTCTGGGTCTTCTTCCAATTTCATAACTGCCCATTATTTGTTTCTGGGTCTTCTTCCAATATCATAAATACCTCTTATTTCTGGGGCTTGTTGTTGTTGTTATTGTTGCTCTCTCTTTTCTGGTGTGAAATTTGAAATACCCTGAAACTTTACTTTATGGGTTCTCTTCATTTTTTAGGAATATATTTTAGCTGAATGTTTAATTTTTATGTGTCAGTACTTGCTTATGTATGTGTGTATGCTTTCTGAAAGAATGTATATGCATATATACATGTATGTAGCCGCAGCTAAGCCTTATGATAATATATGTTATCATGTTTTTTCCAATGTTGTACCGATATCTGGATTTTGCTTATGCTTGCTGTTTCATTGGAGGTATTGAGTGAAACAGAAATTTGGATCAAAAGGTTTTTTTTTTTTTTTTTTTTTTTTTTTTTTTTTTTTTCCTTTAAAAAAAAAAAGATGAAGAAAATATTATTTGCCACCGACAAAAGAAGACTTTATCCCTCCTTGCATAATTCAACTATATGCTTAGTTGGTTGAGTAAAATAGCACTTTGGCTTAAAGTTCGTTTTTCTAAATTATTTCGTTTGAAAATATAAAAATTTATCCCTCTTGTGTAATTCAACTATAAGCTTCGCTGACTTCGTCAAACCAAGTGGCATAAACAGAAACCCAGAATTATAGCCCTTGCTAAAATTATTATTATTTCATTTAAATACCAACAAACCCCCACCCCACCCCACCAAATAATAATAATAACAATAAATTAAAAATAAAATAAAAGTTTTTAAGCTAAACGGGTCATGTCAACCCGATCCAACCCATTATGTTAAACGGGTTCATGGGTCGTGTCGGGTGATCCGTAAAATAATCGTGTTCATATCATGTTTTGAGCCCCGACCTGTTAACATAAACGGGGTCGTGTCCAGGTCTAGGGTAAACGGGTCGCAAGTCTTAACGGGTCATGTCAGGTGACCCGTTTTGCCAGCCATAATTTTAACTTTTTTTACATTTTATAACACATCAATAATTTTTTATTGCTATTCAAATAAAATAAATTAACTATAATATATATAAATATATATATATATTTTTTCTTTTTCTTTTTTTTTTTCTTTTTTTTCAATTTTTCATGATTCTTTATATTTTATATCATATCAATCACTTCTTATTACTACTAAAAAAAAAAAAAACCAACTCAATAATCTTTACCAAACACACCATTGGTCATTGCCATGTCAGTTACGGTGGTGGTTAGTAATGTCATAATGGTTGGGCTGAAATGAGGGTTTTGGGCCTATTAATTCTTTTCTCTATTCTTTTGTTTTTGTTTTTGTTTTTGTTTTAAAATGATTATGAGCCCTTGCCCACTTGTTTGGGGCATTTGGGCCTAACTTTGTTATCTTTTCTGTCCTAATTTTAAACTTTTAAATGGTTTGAAAACTTTGATCAGTTTTGGGCTTCTAGCCCAATTTTAATTGTTTTACACTCTTCCATGATTCAACCTCTGGCCCAGGTTTAATATTATGTGTAAAAAGATAAATTTTAAAGTTATAAATGCAATTTTTATTCATGTGATTTGGAGTTTTAACAAATATCTTTTTGAGTTTTAAATAGTATTTAATCACTCCACGAGGTAAGCAAAAAAAAAAAATTGGTTTCTGCCGCTATAAAAGTTAACAAAATTCATTAAGATACTAAATGAGGTGTAACTGAACCACCCCATGGCTTTGGGGGTGGTCTGACCACTCATTTGAGCATCTAAGGGTGGGCGAACCACCCCCGTGGCTATTCGGGGTGGTTTGACCACTCCTAAATGGCCAAAAAAAAAAAAAAAATTGAAGGTGGTGGCCGAACCACTCCCAATGGCAATGGGAGTAGTTTGGCTGTCCTGATTCGTGATGATATGGCACATAAACAGATTTTGTTGACTTTTCTAATGGCCATGACTAATTTGTTCTGGTTTGCTTACCCCGAGGAGTGATTAATCACTATATAAAATTTAATGAGCTATTTATCAAAACTCCAAACCACAGGGACAAAAAATGCATTTATCCATTTTATTGTTATTCCTTTATTTGAAAGGTATAATTGTATTTTTATGTTGTTTATATATCTATCTGACGGAAAATACTAATAGTGGTCTCGATTTACAAATATTTGAAACGCGGGTCTCGATTTCGTTATATTAAAAACTGGGGTCTCAATATCAAAAAAACACGAAAGAATGAGGGAATTGTGACAAAATTTCCCTTAAAATTATAACAAAGTGAATTTTTCTTTGTTACTTAATAGGCTTAAGGCTGTTACTACTTCATGATGATCAATAGTATCAAGGAGCTAATGATAACTCATAATTTCAGAATTGGAAAAGAATTCAGAACCCATCATCTTGTAGATCCCTTTGAGTAGATCTAATAAAGAGTGTAAGCTCAGTATTATATTGCACTTTTGATGTTTTACAAAATTCCTCTCAAAATTTGACAGAAAAGTAACAAAAGAAGGCAAGCTTCTCATTGTAATTTGATCATTTATGCAAATAATCTGATTAAGCAACAACCAACATGAAGATAGTTGACCAGAGAGTTAGAGAGAATGCTGCCACAGCATAAGTCCATAGCATAATGACAGAGCATTCGCTCTGTCCAGTCTCAAGCAACTGAGAAATGGTACCTGCCAAAGTTCATGACTTACTGTTAGCAATGAAAAATATGCCTATAATTGCATTGTTGAGCAGATCAAAACCAAGTGTTTTCTGCAGCAAATCACAACCACAAATGGATATCCAAACATATTCACAATCTCTCCCACTCAAATACCCGACGTCCTTGTCAGAGCCTACCGCACGATGTAGTGCCTCATAGCACACGATATTATTAAGTTACTCTAATGCCATTAATCACGACCAAAGAAAAACGTTATTCCATCTGCTTTCTTACTCCAAAAGTTGAAACTCTCTATAATCACTTATAAAATTCAATCTCATCTAGTAAAAAATTAGTGTGAGACTATAAACCTAAATAGTTTCAAATAATTAAATAAAAATGAAAAAGAAAAAGTAATCATACATACCTACATTCATTGCAGGTGGAAGTGCATATTGAAGCATAAGTGTAAATTGAAATAATGAATCTGATTCCACCATGCCAAAACGGTGTGCAGCCTTAACAATTACAATACCCAGTGAAGGCAAGATTATGTATCGAATTGCGATAATCCCTAGGATGAGTAATGGACCTACTCCGGAGCTTTTGAGACCTGTTAAAAGATAATAGATAATTATATCTATGAAGTATTTGAAACCTTTCATGGACAATTCAGCCAACCTAAGGTATAAATATTAGAACCAGTGTTAAAAGCTACCTCTAAAAAGGTTTGCTCCAATAATCAGAGTCATACATGGTATTGCTGCCTCCCTGTAGAAGAGAAAGGAAACTAAAAGGATTTAATGCAAATTCCCAGATGAAAACCCAAGCTGGAAAGTGTATACAGAACACCAAATTGAAACTTGAATCCTTCATGTTTTCTGCCATGGCTTCTTAGAGTTGAGGGTTCATTTGAAGGCTTAATAGTAACTTTTAGGCTGTTTATAACTTGCTATGACAATCATATCAGCCAATACTACTACTGCTGACATATTCTTAAGACTGTGTGAGCAAGGAAGGACTATTGCTGCTAATTCTGCTGACACGTGTTAATAAGTTGCAAAAGGGTCGTAGGTCTAGCATTTTTTTCTTCTTATGCTTCTTAGTATAAATGAAATACTTTTAAGTGTGTTTGAGACAGAGAGAGGAAGGACTATTGTTGTTGAACATATATTTAATTGATTTATCTACATGAAACTGATGCATTGGTCTTCTTTATGGAGTGATTCGCACGCTTATTTCCAAAAAGGAAAAACATTAATAAACTTTCACATGTGGATATTAACACCAATTCAAGTTGCAAATGTAAGAATTTCGGAGTCTAGAATTATGAGCAGTAGTATCTATATTGAGGGTGGGGTTGGATTCATACCCTATCAAACTCACAGAACTGTAGATCACACGAAGAGGAGCATCATCACCAATCAGTACCTTTCGAATTGGAGAGACTAGTCCGACAAGAAACCCGATAATCTATAGAAGAACACTAAGCATCTTAATTTGGAGATCCCTATGTAGCATATAAATAATAATTAAGCAGCATACCACGGCAATTGTAGATGGTGCAAACAATTTTTTGAGGTCAATGTGCCCAATGAGCATCTTAAGTTGCAGGGTAGTCTTCTGCAGCAATGTAACCTGTCCAAAGAATCTTTAAAAGGTTATTTTATTCAAGGAGGAAATTGGAAGAGGAAAGAAAAAAGGAATAAGAAAAAGCTAAGTTGCCTTAACTTGAGCATAGTTATTAACTTGCTTAAGTGAAAGCTATACTTCTTGATTTACCAATATATCCCAACCATTAGTTACTCTGCTAGAACATTATTTTTCAATAAATGGTCTCATAAATGAGATGTCATTTTTACTGATGAAACATGTTATAGTTGAAGCTATGCTCTATATGACCTGCAAACTGCTACCCTGCTTCTTAGTGTCCACTCATCTTAATACAAGCATTTATTTGTTAACTGAGTATAGTGTTCTGTGTTCGGAATAGTTTTATTTACTTCTCATTGATTTTGTTGATCATGTTGAATGGAAATCAAACTTTGAGGCAAAAAAATCTTTTGAACATTATGGAAAGGAAACCACAACATATAGGAGAAACCTTTGCTTTTCCTTCTGATCCTGTAGACTGGGGTTCAACCTGATCCATATATTCCTCAGAGCTTGGGCAACCCTTTGAAGGAAGAAGAGCTTCTGTGTCAATCTCTGAATATAAATGTGAGGTTTCTCTAGAATTGTTATCCCTAATTGAAGAGCCATCTATAACAATTTCTTCAGTTTTGCTTGCAGATATCCGCATGATAGGATACGTAAAAGTCCATATATATATTGATCCTACCTGCATCATCAAAACAAGAAATAACAAAATGATCGAACTTAATCCGACATATTTTAAGAGCTATAAGACATACAAATTTAGCTAGCCCAGTTCAGAAGAGCCGGATTATTGATATAGTTTGCGACTGACATCTCATCCAAGAGGTGGCCTGTCAATTTGAGATGAACTAGCAAATGGGACATGTTATTGGAGGCACTAAGCAACATGTTATCATTCACATCAAGTTGGTCTTACTGTGACATGCATTCATTTTGGTGATTTTAAAGTGAGAACAATGGCCTATTACCGCCATAGAAAGTGCAGCATAAGCCTCTCCATCTGTAGAGCAAACAGAAGAATCTCCAAATGGACTATTTTCCTCCCCACAGACTGCTGGTATTATAATCAGAGGCAAGTTTCCTAGATTTCCTGCACATAACAATCTCCCCCTAAATACAAGATGGACAATTACCTTTCACTTATATATAAAGTGTTACCACCTAATGGGAAAAAGATGCAAGTGTAAAGCTTTGGAAAAACTAATTCTCAGAGTCAAGTACTTCCAGGAGGGCTGAACATTGGCAACGTCATAATTTGCTCCTACTTGTTAAATTATTGATTAAATGATTAAATTTACCTATTCTTATCAGCTTAAGCTTTTGGAATAAATGGTGATTTAACACTACTTGCATTTGATTTTGTATGACTATCCCAGTTTTATCTTTTAATTTTTTTTTAATGTGGGAAAACATATTCTTTGTACTTTCTGCTAATTTTTTGAGGTACATAGTAACATAGGGGGAAAGATAATCCTCCATAAAAATGTCAAATTAAGAATTATACATCTTGCTTAATTTGTATCTTATTTTAATTGAAAGAGTTTGAAAAAATTGTGCAACAAATTTGTGGCACTTGAAATCCAGATCTAACAAACATACTAAAGTGTTTAAGTGCTACACATGATCACATTTTCAAGGTTCAAGTTTCAACATAAATCAGTTCTAGGATATTGCATCTATTAGTAAGAGTGAAAAAAATTGAAAAAGAGAAGCCCTATACAATAACTACTAAGGTAGTCATTTTTAAGTCTTACCTCAGACTGATTATTAAAGAGAGTTTGTATTTTCCCAATTGGGATATTCTGTATGGCTAGAAAATATATATACCAATAAAGAGTGTATTCGAATTTGAATTTTTGTCTACCTGCGGAACAACAACCAATGACAAGGCCTCGCAGATGTTGAGGAGTTCTTGTGATTTTTATGAGTATCCATGCAAGGGCAGTGCCAATAAGGAATGTGAGAAGGATGTTCACTAGCATGAACCACCTATAGATTAACCAAAAGTTACCAAGTGAAAAGAAAAGCAAAAAAAAAAAAAAAAAAAAAAAAAATGAAGAAAGAGGGAGGGGAAGAACTTCAGAAGTATGGCAGAGCTGAACTCACAAGGTTGCCAAACTGTCTAATGTAATTGTATCAGACAGGTTGCTGAAAATAATTGAAGGACTGAACACAAAAAAGACCAACTACATAGAAGAAAGTACTGTTGTTAGTCTTTAATTTGCAGATCTTGGGAAGCTAACCAGGCTACATAATTTCAAAAATAGAAAAGAAGAAATAATACAACAGTATACAAGCCAATTAGCTATTAAGACATTTTGATCAATTTTTTACTCAGTAGAAGCAAACCATTAGAATTGAAAATCAGCATACATGGGGAGGAGAGATCGATCAAGCCTTCAAGAAGACTTGAGGCCATGTTATTGATATCACTGCCAATGGACATTACATGTAAGCTAGCCAGCATATTTTAACATTACAAATTTCATAGAAAAAAAAAAAAAAAAAAAAAAAAACCAATTTTTTCATGAAATTTTAATAACATTTTATGATGCAGCAGCTCATGAAAGTGCCATAAAAATTGGATGACCATATGGTTGATTGAAAGAGGCCGATATTTGGCATTCACCCTTGCATGATTACAATGAAATAACTCTATAGCTTAGTAGCCAACATGCTTGACATAAACAAAAGAACTTAAAGAACAAAAGGAAAACTGATCAGGAAGAAAATTTAACTCACTCTATTCAAATATGACCTTGCATTTGCCCCCAAGATATCTATACGCTCTGTTCCAAGCAATAAACCGACAGCAGTAATTAAGAGTATTTTCAGCACTGGCATCAATGCCACAATGAATAGATCCAGGAATCCCATTGCAAGCTTCTTCACTGAACTCAAAATGAACTTTTCCAATACTCCTAGCCAAGAACATGTCAAATAAGTGCTTCCAGATACAGTATAAAACAAATGGTTCAAGTTCTATGCAAGTAAACTTCAATTAGAATGCTTGGAAATGAAACATCACAGCTACAAGTACTAATGCGGAAAAGGCAAGCAAAAAAGAAAGATGCTTATGTTAGAATATATTCAGAATATACATATATTCTAAATGCTTAGAAAAAAAAAAAATTAAAAAATTAAAAAAATCAAATAAGAAATATCTATATCTAATATGAGAGTGATCAATAAAAGAATCAAACCCAGGAAAAACAAATTTTCCTCAGGAAAACCCAAAATTGAAGTGAAAAGGATATTCCAATTTGTGTTAAAAATACAAGTTAGAATTGCTATCAAATTGACTATTACGTGGTTCAAAATTTAGGTACTTCACTAATAAGGCTCATGCAAAAACACTTGCTCAACACAGTGACATGTTTTCTTCATCATTGAACTGTTCATCTGCTAAAAGAAGACAAACTCCACCCTACCATCTATCATGTCAACATTTGATTGCTTACAAGACATAGAACAGTAGGGAAGACTCAAAATATGATAACAGCCAAAGTTTTTTTTAGAAGGATTTTGCTCGTGTATTAATATAGTAAAGGAGTACTGGACTCACTGGACTCTGCAGAATATAGAAAGTTAATACAAAATGATTACACTCACTCCCATGCGAGCTCAAGCTTTAATGGACAAACAAAGGGTTTTCGTGTTTGACCATGGTCGGAGCTTGTAGTAGTAGTCGTTGTATACTTGTCTGATTGCTTTTCACTCGAAATTCCAACAGCAAATGCATGTTCTTCTTCTTCAACTGCCGTTCTCTTCCAACTACTTATTCTCTTCCGTTTTCAACATTTCAATGTTGCGTGATGCTTTTTATGTCCTCCAAACTACAACCGAATAATTTTCTTTAATCAATCTATTAAATAAGGATTAGAATGCTCTATAATTATAAACAAATTATGTAATTTAGGCTATTTTTAGACATTGAAACACTTAAAAAATGTTATCTATTAAAAATATGACATTATCGAGGCGGCCAGAAAGAATTTCTCTTCTAAAATGCTTTATTTTTCATTTTTGTAAAGACTTTTTTCTTCGTAAATCAAAAGACAATTTTTGATTCAAAACCTTTTTACAATACAGAGAGCAAGAATCTGATGAAATTAAACCAAATTCTCAACTGTAACATGTCACATTTTTAAAAGATAGTATTTTTTAAGTCTTTTGATGCTTAAAAACGACCAAAAATACATAATATGAAAATTTATAATTTTTTTTAAAAAAAATATAAAGAATCTTAATCCATTAAACGAATATACGTCTAAAATGCAAGTGATAATGACATACATTTATTATTTATAATTGACCACATCACATATATCGAAATTGGATTCCTCCACCACCCAGTTATAGTTTGGTGAAGTACAATTGGATTATTTGCTAACCACATTTTCTCTTTCAGTTTCCTTTTTTACACCAAAAAATGAAAAGAAAAGAGGTCAAAAGCATTAGCAAATAATTTTTATCGTGGAATACTTACTTTTTTTTTTTATTTAAAAAAAAAAGAGCTTAAAATTACTTTAACTTTTATTTCATGTTAAAAAAAACTTGAAAACACGTCATTGAACACCACCTTTTACCTTTCATATAATGGTATTAATATTGGATTAAGATTCTCTCAAATTATTTGTTTGAATTTGAACAAGTGATTGTGATTTGTGTGAGACCATTTATAAAATTTATATAATCAAATAAAAATAGAATTGTCCAACCATTTATCTAATCAGATAGATTTTATAAATAATCTCTTAATCACTTATTTAAATTATTTCAAATTTAAATAAATAATTTAAAAGGATGCGATTCATTAATATTACCATAATATTGTCAGTCTGGCTGTATTAGGCCCATAAAGTGGGCAGAAGAGAGTTTAATATAGAGTTGAATGCAATTGTTTCAAGCTGTCAGTCAAATGATCCCAATGCATTAGAATTAGATAAGCACCTTATCATGGAATAATTTACCCGTCCAAGGTTCGTCCAATTAGGCCTAGGCCAACATATTGACTACTAGCTCGTCCTACCTACCAGCCCTCCTCAAGCAATTTTTTTTTTTTTTTTTAAAAAAAAAAATTATATATATATATATATATTAGGCTTATTGGTTTCGGTTGATCGTTTAACCGAGTGTAGTAAGGATAAAGTTTTTCATCAAATTAAGTTGAAAGAAATTTCTTCAATTTAGTTTGTTGAATTGATATATGTCCAAGATGTATGTAATTTTCATGTGCATTTTTAATAAATCATGTAAAAATTATATACATTTTGGACACGTATTAATTTAATAGACTGAATTAAAAATAAAATAAAAATTCAAGAAACCCCCAATATTAATGTATGCATGAAGCAAACGCACTTGTTGATTATAAAATGTTATTGATGTATTTATTTCCTTTTGGTTAGGTTTGCTTACTCCTCTTTTTCTTTGTAGGTAAGAGCATTTGTATTAAACTCGGCATTTTAAACATTTCACCAAATTTCTCAAAAGCACCTTTGCATCAAGCTCTTCCCTTTCACCAAAATACTTCTTGTGATAATCCTTCTCTAGATTTAACGTCCAAAATCTTCATGCTATTATATTTTTTATTATTTTTCTCTTTCTCGTGCCTTTCTTCACCTTCTTCCACTGCAAATACAAGAAAAGAACAGATATCAATCTGTTCTTTTCTTCTTCATTTTTTTTTCTTTCTAATATTGTATGGCAGGGTTTTGCGAGGTCGAAACGGCGGCGTTGGAAGGGGAGGCGGGCATGGGGTTCTGAGAGGCTAAGAGGGCGTTCTCGCCGTTCTGGGTGTGGCGTTGGAAGAAATGTTGGATTCCAAACTTGGTGGGGTGGGGTTGATTGGTTCGGTTGGACTTCTTGGACGATGATGTGGAGGAAGAAGAAGAGTTGGGCTTTTTCCTCGGAGGCATTGTTGAAGCTGTGCGTTAGCACAGTAACAAGTCAAGAACCATGCAATTACTGAGCACAGAGAAGCATGGAGGGCTTTTATTCTTCCAATATGATTTCTCATTTGTAATTTTCCCGCCCATACTTTAGAAATTGGCTGTCTCTCTTTTTTTTTTTTGAGAGAGAGAGAGAGAGAACGGACGGCTTTCGATTTCAGTTGACAGTTTCAAACCATAATTAGACTTTCGTTTGGTTCGTGGGAGAAATCCATTTATTTGGTAGACTACCGTCTATTTATTGGAATAGTGGCTTTCAATTGAATGAGGCCTCTAATTGATAATTATATAATAAATATATATATTTTTTTAAAAAAAATTAAGTCTAAAAAAATACATTTTAAGGCTCTAATATGGTAAAAAATTAATAAAATACTCTTTAATTAAGGCCCTACTTAGTAATTGTACGATATAAGTTATTTCCAAAACAAATTTTAAGACTCTAATACGATAACAATTTAATAAATAGTTTCTAATTAAGGTCCTCAATCGCATTTGGATCCTTTCTAGTTCATTTAAATTGGAGAAGATCCTGTTAGTTTAAATAAAATGGCAAAATTGTCCAAAAAAAAATATAAAATGACCATTTTGCCTTGATTGTTATACTATCTAGCCTTCTCTAGTTCATTTGACTTCGAGATGATCTTTGTCCCCCTCAATCATAGTAAAAGTAATTCTAAATTGAAAGTCTCATTATTCATATTCAAAATAATAATAATAATAATAAAAGTTTATAAATTCTTGAAAAGTCCCACTTATTTACTCTTTTTAAAAGCCTCATTTTTATATTAATGAAATTAGTCCAACGTGCATAATTTTTTTCCAATGTTTATTTGAATTGAATGTTTAGAAAAATGACAAAAATTAGCTACAAACCGGTTTAATAAGTTGACAAGTGTCATAAAATATGTGACTTTTAATAGAATTTAACGGTACAATGTTAACTTCCCGTTTGTTTTGTTTTGTTTTTTTTTTTTTTTTTTTAAATATTTATTCTTTTAACCTAATTTATTTCTCAAATAAACCTGGCATTTAATTCTTCTAACCCCCTTCTTTTTTATTTTTTCCTTTGTTTTTCTTTCTTCTAACCCTTCTTCTTTGTTTTTGTTTTTTTCATGTTCTATTTCCAATTAATTAGCTTTCAAGTGATGAGCAAGAGTTTAGTTGTGAGATATATATAAATTTCTTTTTTCCAAGTTTTTTCTTCATAGCAGGATAGTGACGTTCTTTAACAACAAGTTTACTTGATGGTTCTTTTATGTTTATGAGTATTCCTGTTTTGTAAGCTAATTTTTGTCCTTTTCTTTCCAAGGTTTTTTTTTTTTTTTTTTTGTTCATGTGTTTGGCTTTCTTCTGGTGAGCAGGTTTATTTGTGAGGGATTTTATTTTATTTTATTTTTCCAGTTAGGACAGTCCAGCAGGTTTTTTTTCTTTTCTTTTCTTTTCTTTTTTTTTTTGTCCTAAAACAATTTTTTTTCCTTTTCTTTTTCTTCCCAGTTTTTTTTCCTAAACGGAACAATTTTTATCCTAATTTTTTTTTCCACCTTTTTCACGGAAAAGTTTTCGAAATAATGTGTTGTACCCATTTTTCGAAAACATTTTTATCCACAGTGTCAGCATCATATGTGGAATGCAGTCCAGCCATATGCTTGGTTTCAACTTGTGTTTGCTTCTTAGAAAATATTTTGTATAACAAAAAAGTTTTCATTTTGTTTCTTAATTGAAACTACAGTAAAATTTACATCATGTACTTGATGGTTCTTTTATATATGCTCATGACTCATGAGTATAAGGGGGTTAGGGAAAAAAAAAAAAAAAATGAAGAAGAAGGGGGTTAGAAGAATTAAAGGTTAAGTTTATTTTAGAGAAATATTAGGTTATAATAATAAAGGTTTTTTTTTTTTTTTAAAAAAAAAAAAATGAAAGTTAACACCGTTAAAATCTATTAAAAGTCACATGTGCATCTCACATGTTTTAGGATACTTGTCAATTTATTAAACCGGTTTGTAGTTAATTTTTGTCCTTAGAAAAATATAAAAAGTTTTCAAAGTGTATAAATTCTCATTGTTTGCTTTGTGCATAATAAATAGAATTACACAATCAGTAAGCTTCAATGTCCAACAATTTTTTCCCGCATTATGTTCTATTATAAATCAATATTTATATAACTTATTTTCATTTTTCTCTTTATTTTTTCTTTAAATCTTATTATTTAATGTCTTTGAATCAAGTGATAATTTATTGTATATCTCATAAGTAATAATATAAAGTTTTAAAATACATTTTACAAATAGAAGAAAGTGCTCTAATTGACATATTAAATAAAAAAAATATAGTATAAATATTAAAATAAATTTACTTTAATTAATAGTTAATATATAAGAAAATGAAATTACTTAAACTTGTTGCCTTACGCCTCAAAATTTATCGAGCCAGCCTTGAAGATGATTGCCTATTTCTTAAAAAAAAAAAGAAAGGAATAACTATTCCTATAGAAATATACTACATTTTCAATAAAAAGTCACTCATTATTTTATATTTTTTCTCTCTTTTTTTTGTTAAAAAAAAAAAGAAAATAAAAAGAAAAAGAAAAAAAGAAACCTATATGATACTGTGGCTAGTCGATGGGTGGTAGCCAGCCACATATGGAGCCAAGGGTGGTTGCACACTCCATGTGCATTTGGGGTGGCCTAGGCCACCTCCAAGTGTCTAGGTGGTCGGGCCCTCCATCAGTTTTTACGTTTTCTTCTTCTTCTTCTTCTTCTTTTTATTTTTCTTTTTTCTTTTTGAGTTTTTCTTTTAATTATTGTTATTATTTTTTTAAAAAAATAAATCATGTGAGGTGTTTTAGTTATTTTTATTCAATTCAAATTAAAATATATATGTTGTCACCAAATTAAATAGTAGAAATTACTATTACATTCCACTCTCTTATATTTACAATAATAACTATTTCATTTATTAATAGAATACTCAATCCTCAAACCAAACGATACCCTATAACTTTTGTTCCTATCATATTCTACGTATTAAAAGTTTTAAAAATATTATACGTTTACCATTACTCAAATATAAATTATATATATATGCGTGTGTGATTTTAGTTTGAGGCAAAACCCTATCCTTACCCCCGTCGTTTGATACATGATATGGTATTGAGTGGCGTAGATTTGACATGAAGGTAGGATCGGGACTCAGATAAAACAGTACCAAAAGGGGTATTTTCGTCTTTTGCTCTGCCAACAGTTGGTAATGTCGGAAATGTCACCAACTTCTTACACCGATGCACGATTCTTGGGTTGTTTGGCAACAAACACTCAATTCCCTTACTTTAGTTTCATTTTTTCAAAAAAAAAAAAAAAAAAATTTATAACATTTTAACTTTTTATAGCGTATTAATAATTTTTTATTACTATTCAGATAAAATAAATTAACTACAATATAATTTTTTTTTTTTTTTTTTTTTTTTTTTTTTTTTTTTTCACTTTTTCATGTAATTTCTTTATATTTTATATCATATCAATCACTTCTTACTACTACTAAAAAAAAAACCTAACTCAACAATCTTTACCAAACACACGATTGGACATTGCCATGCCAGTTACGGTTGTGGTTAGTAATGTCATAATAGTTGGGCCGAAATGAAGGTTTTGGGCCTATTAATTCTTTTCTTTTTGTTTTTGTTTTAAAATGATTATGAGCCCTTGCCCACTTGTTTGGGGCATTTGGGCCTAACTTTGTTATCTTTTCTGTCCTAATTTTAAACTTTTAAATGGTTTGAAAACTTTGATCAGTTTTGGGCCTCTAGCCCAATTTTAATTGTTTTATACTCTTCCATGATACAACCTCTGGCCCAGGTTTAATATTATGTGTAAAAAGATAAATTTTAAAGTTATAAATGCATTTTTTATTCATGTGGTTTGGGGTTTTAACAAATATCTTTTTGAGTTTTAAATAGTATTTAATCACTCCCTAAGGTAAGCAAAAAAGAAAAAATTGGTTTCTGCTGCCATAAAAGTTGAAAAAAATTCATTAAGATACTAAATAGGGTGTAACTGAACCACCCCATGGCCTTGGGGGTGGTCTGACCATCCCTTTGAGCATTTGAGGGTGGGTGAACCACCCCCGTAGTTATTGGGGGTGGTTTGACTACTCCTAAATGGCAAAAAAAAAAAAAAAAAAAAAAAAAAAAAATTGAAGGTGGTGGCTGAACCACTCCCAATGGGCAAATGGGTAGTTTGACTGTCCTGATTCGTGATAATATGGCACATAAATATATTTTGTTGACTTTTCTAATGGCCATGACTAATTTGTTCTGGTTTGCTTACTCCAGAGAGTGATTAATCACTATATAAAATTTAATGAGCTATTTATCAAAACTCCAAACCACATGGACCAAAAATGCATTTATCCATTTTATTGTTATTCTTTTATTTGAAGGGTATAATTGTATTTTTATGTTATTTCTATATCTATATGATGGAAAATACTAATAGTGGTCTCGATTTACAAATATTTGAAACGCGGGTCTCAATTTCATTATATTGAAAGCTGGGGTCTCAATATCAAAAAACACGAAAGAATGAGGAAATTGTGACAAAATTTCCCTTAAAATTATAACAAAGTGAATTTTTCTTTGTTACTTAATAGGCTTAAGGCTGTTACTACTTCATGATGATCAATAGTATCAAGGAGCTAATGATAACTCATAATTTCAGAATTGGAAAAGAATTCAGAACCCATCATCTTGTAGATCCATTTGAGTAGATCTAATAAAGAGTGTAAGCTCAGTATTATATTGCACTTTTGATGTTTTACAAAATTCCTCTAAAAATTTGACAGAAAAGTAACAAAAGAAGGTAAGCTTCTCATTGTAATTTGATCATTTATGCAAATAATCTGATTAAGCAACAACCAACATGAAGATAGTTGACCAGAGAGTTAGAGAGAATGCTGCCACAGCATAAGTCCATAGCATAATGACAGAGCATTCGCTCTGTCCAGTCTCAAGCAACTGAGAAATGGTACCTGCCAAAGTTCATGACTTACTGTTAGCAATGAAAAATATGCCTAAATTGCATTCTTGAGCAGATCAAAACCAAGTATTTTCTGCAGCAAATCACAACCACAAATGGATATCCAAACATATTCACAATCTCTCCTACTCAAATACCCGACGTCCTTGTCAGAGCCTACGTCACGTTGTAGTGCCTCATAGGACATGATATTATTAAGTTACTCTAATGCCATTAATCACGACCGAAGAAAAACGTTATTCCATTTGCGTTATTATTCTAAAGTTAGAACTCTCTAGAATCACTTATAAAGTTTAATCTCATCTAGTAAGAAACCAGTGTGAGACTTGAAACCTAAATAGTTTCAAATAATTAAATAAAAGAAAAGAAAAAGTAATCATACATACCTACATTCATTGCAGGTGGAAGTGCATATTGAAGCATAAGTGTAAACTGAAATAATGGATCTGATTCCACCATGCCAAAACGGTGTGCAGCCTTAACAATTACAATACCCAGTGAAGGCAAGATTATGTATCGAATTGCAATAATCCCTAGGATGAGTAATGGACCTACTCCGGAGCTTTTGAGACCTGTAAAAAGAAAATTATATCTATGAAGTATTTGAAACCTTTCATGGACAATTCAGCCAACCTAAGGTATAAATATTAGAACCAGTGTTAAAAGCTACCTCTAAAAAGGTTTGCTCCAATTATCAGAGTCATACATGGTATTGCTGCCTCCCTGTAGAAGAGAAAGGAAACTAAAAGGATTTAATGCAAATTCCCAGATGAAAACCCAAGCTGGAAAGTGTATACAGAACACCAAATTGAAACTTGAATCCTTCATGTTTTGCCATGGCTTCTTAGAGTTAAGGGTTCATTTGAAGGTTTAATAGTAACTTTTAGGCTGTTTATAACTTGCTATGACAATCATATCAACCAATACTACTACTGCTGACATATTCTTAAGACTGTGTGAGCAAGGAAGGACTATTGCTGATAATTCTGCTGACACGTGTTAATAAGTTGCAAAAGGGTTGTAGGTCTAGCATTTTTTTTTTCTTCTGCTTCTTAGTATAAATGAAATACTTTAAGGGTGTTTGAGAGAGAGAGAGGAAGGACTATTGTTGTTAAACATATATTTAATTGATTTATCTACATGAAACTGATGCATTGGTCTTCTTTATGGAGTGATTCGCACGTTTATTTCCAAAAAGGAAAAACATTAATAAACTTTCACATGTGGATATTAACACCAATTCAAGTTGCAAATGTAAGAATTTCAGAGTATAGAATTATGAGCAGTAGTATCTATATTGAGGGTGCTGTTGGATTCATACCCTATCAAACTCACAGAACTGTAGATCGCACGAAGAGGAGCATCATCACCAATCAGTACCTTTCGAATTGGAGAGACTAGTCCGACGATAAACCCGATAATCTACAGAAGAACACTAAGCATCTTAATTTGGAGATCCCTATGTAGCATATAAATAATAATGAAGCAGCATACCGCGGCAATTGTAGATGGTGCAAACAATTTTTTGAGGTCAATGTGCCCAATGAGCATCTTAAGTTGCAGCGTAGTTTTCTTCAGCAATGTAACCTGTCCAAAGAATCTTTAAAAGGTTATTTTATTCAAGGAGGAAATTGGAAGAAAAAGCTAAGTTGCCTTAACTTGAGCATAGTTATTAACTTGCTTAAGTGAAAGCTATGCTTCTTGATTTACCAATATATCCCAGCCATTAGTTACTCTGCTAGAACATTATTTTTCAATAAATGGTCTCATAAATGAGATGCCATTTTTTACTGATGAAACATGTTATAATTGAAGCTATGCTCTATATGACCTGCAAACTGCACCCTGCTTCTTAGTGTCCACTCATCTTAATACAAGCATTTATTTGTTAACTGAGTATAGTGTTCTGTATTAGGAATAGTTTTATTTACTTCTCATCGATTTTGTTGATCATGTTGAATGGAAATCAAACTTTGAGGCAAAATTTTTTTTGAACATTATGGAAAGGAAACCACAACATATACGAGAAACCTTTGCTTTTCCTTCTGATCCTGTAGACTGGGGTTCAACCTGATCCATGTATTCCTCAGAGCTTGGGCAAACCTTTGAAGGAAGAAGAGCTTCTGTGTCAATCTCTGAATATAAATGTGAGGTTTCTCTAGAATTGTTATCCCCAATTGAAGGGCCATCTATAACAATTTCTTCAGTTTTTTTGCTTGCAGATATCCGCATGATAGGATACGTAAAAGTCCATATATATATTGATCCTACCTGCATCATCAAAACAAGAAATAACAAAATGATCGAACTTAATCCGACATATTTTAAGAGCTATAAGACATACAAATTTAGCTAGCCTAGTTCAGAAGAGCCGAGTTATTGATATAGTTTGTGACTGACATCTCATCCAAGAAGTGTCCTGTCAATTTGAGATGAACTAGCAAATGGGACATGTTATTGGAGGCACTGAGCAACATCTTAACATTCACATCAAGTTGGTGTTAGAATATATGGAAAATATATTACAGTTGGTCTTACTGTGACATGCATTCATTTTGGTGATTTTAAAGTGAGAACAATGGCCTATTACCGCCATAGAAAGTGCAGCATAAGCCTCTCCATCTGTAGAGCAAACAGAAGAATCTCCAAATGGACTATTTTCCTCCTCACAGACTGCTGGTATTATAATCAGAAGCAAGATTCCTAAATTTCCTGCACATAACAATCTCCCCCTAAATACAAGATGGACAATTACCTTTCACTTATATATAAAGTGTTACCACCTAATGGGAAAAAGATACAAGTGTAAAGCTTTGGAAAAACTAATTCTCAGAGTCAAGTACTTCCAGGAGGGCTGAACATTGGCAACGTCATAATTTTGTTCCTACTTGTTAAATTATTGATTAAATGATTAAATTTACTTATTCTTATCAGCTTAAGCTTTTGGGATAAGTGGTGATTTAATACTACTTGCATTTGATTTTGTATGACCATCCCAATTTTGTCTTTTAATTTTTTTGTTTTAATTTTATGTGGGAAAACATATTCTTTGTACTTTCTGTAATTTTTGGAGGTACATAGTAACATAGGGGGAAAGACAATCCTCCATAAAAATGTCAAATTAAGAATTATACATCTTGCTTAATTCGTATCTTATTTTAATTGAAAGAGTTTGAAAAATTTGTGCAAAAAATTTGTACAAACATACTAATGTGTTTAACTACTATACATTATATCATTTTCAAGGTTCAAGTTTCAACATAAATCAGTTCTAGGATATTGCATCTATTAGTAAGAGTGAAAAAAATTGAAAAAGAGAAGCCCTATACTATAATTACTAAGGTAGTCATTTTAAGTCTTACCTCAGACTGATTATTAAAGAGAGTTTGTATTTTCCCAATTTGGATATTCTGTATGGCTAGAAAATATATACACCAATAAAGAGTTTATTCGAATTTGAATTTTTGTCTACCTGCGGAGCAACAACCAATGACAAGGCCTCGCAGATGTTGAGGAGTTCTTGTGATTTTTATGAGTATCCATGCAAGGGCAGTGCCAATAAGGAATGTGAGAAGGATGTTCACTAGCATGAACCACCTATAGATTAACCAAAAGTTACCAAGTGAAAAGAAAAGCAAAAAAAAAAGAGGGAAGGGAAGAACTTCAGAAGTATGGCAGAGCTGAACTCACAAGGTTGCCAAACTGTCTAATGTAATTGTATCAGACAGGTTGCAGAAAATAATTGAAGGACTGAACACAAAAAAGACCAACTACATAGAAGAAAGTACTGTTGTTAGTCCTTAATTTGCAGATCTTGGGAAGCTAACCCGGCTACATAATTTCAAAAATAGAAAAGAAGAAATAATACAACAGTATACAAGCCAATTAGCTATTAAGACAATTTGATCAATTTTTTACTTGGTAGAAGCAAACCATTAGAAATGAAGATCAGCATACATGGGGAGGAGAGATCGATCAAGCCTTCAAGAAGACCTTGAGGACATGTTATTAATATCACCGCCAATGGATGGACATTACAAGGAAGCTAGCCAGCATATTTTAACATTACAAATTTCAGAGGTAAAAAAAAAACCAATTTTTTCATGAAATTTTAATAACATTTTATGATGCAGCAGCTCATGAAAGTGCCATAAAAATTGGATGACCATATGGTTGATTGAAATAGGCCGATATTTGGCATTCACCCTTGCATGATTACAATGAAATGACTCTATAGCTTAGTAGCCAACATGCTTGACATAAACAAAAGAAGTTAAAGAACAAAAAGAAAACTGATCGATCAGGAAGAAAATTTAACTCACTCTATTCAAATCTGACCTTGCATTTGCCCCCAAGATATCTATACGCTCTGTTCCAAGCAATAAACCAACAGCGGTAATTAAGAGTATTTTCAGCACCGGCATCAATGCCACAATGAATAGATCCAGGAATCCCATTGCGAGCTTCTTCACCGTACTCAAAATGAACTTTTCTATTACTCCTAGCCAAGAACATGTCAAATAAGTGCTTTCAGATACAGTATAAAACAAATGGTTCAAGTTCTATGCAAGTAAACTTCAATTGGAATGCTGGGAAATGAAACATCACAGCTACAAGTACTAATGCGGAAAAGGCAAGCAAAAAAGAAAGATGCTTATGTTAGAATATATTCAGAATATACATATATTCTAAATGCATAGAAAAAAAAAATTAAAAAATTAAAAAAGCAAATAAGAAATATCTATATCTAATATGAGAGTCAATATAAGAATCAAACCCAGGAAAAATAAATTTTCCTCAAGAAAACCCAAAATTAAAGTGAAACGGATATTCCAATTTATGTTAAAAAATACAAGTTAGAATTGCTATCAAATTGACTATTATGTGGTTCAAAGTAAGGCTCATGCAAAAATACTTGCTCAACACAGTGACATGTTTTCTTCATCATTGAACTGTTCATCGGCTAAAAGAAGACAAACTCCACTCCACCATCTATCATGTCAACACTTGATTGCTTACAAGACATAGAACAGCAGGGAAGACTCCAAAATATGATAACAGCCAAAGTTTTTTTGGAAGGATTTTGCTCGTGTATTAATATAGTAAGGAGTGCACTCACTGGACTCTGCAGAATATAGAAAGTTAATACAAAATGATTACACTCGCTCCCATGCGAGCTCAAGCTTTAATGGAAAAACAAAGGTAGGAGCTTGTAATAGTAGTCGTTGTATACTTGTCTGAGAGGAATGCTAGGCATCCAGACACTTGTTTCCATAATTTAGTTTCAAACTGATGTGTCACAATCCCATAAGATCTATCATTTTGGGAAATGTGCCACAATCTCATAGGATTGTAACACATCAGTTTGGAACCAAATTCTGGAAAAAAGTGTTGGGATGTCTAGCATTTCTCCTTGTCTGAATGCTTTTCACTTGAAATTCCAACAGCAAATGCATGTTCTTCTTCCTCACCTGCCATTCTTTTCCAACTACTTATTCTCTTTCGTTTTCAACATTTTCACTGTTGCGTGATGCTTTTTATGTCCTCCTTCAAACTACAACCTCATAATTTTCTTTAATCCAATCTGTTAAATATGGATCAGAATCCTCTATGATTTTAAAAGAAATTGTAGACAAATTATGTAATTTAGGCTATTTTTAGACATTGAAACGCTTAAAAATGTTATTTATTAAAAATAAGACATTATCAAGGTAGCCAGAAAGAATTTCACTTTTAAAATAATTTATTTTTCATTTTTGTAAAGAGATTTTTTCTTCATAAATCAAAAACCAATTTTTAGCTCATAACCTTTTTACAATATAGAAAGTAAGAATCTAATGAAAATATACCAAATTCCCAATTGTAACATGTCACCTTTTTAACAGGTAGTATTTTTCAAGTATTTTGATGTTTAAAAACGGCCAAAGTTAAGTAATATGAGAATCAATGATTTTTTATTTTTTAAAATTATAAAGAATCTTAATCAATTAAATGATTACATGTCTAAAATGCACTTGACAATGACATACATTTTTAATTGACCACATCTATTTAAAGCACGTATCGAAATTGGATTCCTCCACCACCCAGTTATAGTTTGATGAAGTACAATTGGATTATTTGCTAACCACCTTTTCTCTTTCATTTTTTTTTTCTTAAAAAAAAAAAAAAAAAGTCAAAAGCATTAGCAAATAATTTTTATCGTGGAATACTTTTTTTTTAGAAAAAAAAAAACTTAAAATTACTTCAACTTTTATGTCACAAAAAAAAAAAAACCGAAAAACACGTTATTGAACACCACCTTTTATCTTTTATAAAATGGTATTAATATTAGATTAGTATCCTTTCAAATTATTTGTTTGAATTTGGATAGGCGACTGTGAAAGATCACTTATGAAACTTATCTGACTAAATAAAAATAAGATTATTTAATCACTTATCTGGTCAGATAAATTCAATAAGTAATATCTCTCGAACATTCGTATAAATTATCTTAAATTTAAATAAATAATTTGAAAGGACATCCATTAATATGACTGTAATATTGTCGGTCTGGCTGTATTAGGCCCATAAAAGCAGAAGAGAATTTAATATAGAGTTGAATGCACATTGTTTCAAGCTGTCAGTCAAATGATCCCAATACACTGGAATTAGATTTAAGCACTTTATCATGGAATAATTTACCTGTCCAAGACTCCAAGGTTCGTCCAATTAGCTAGGCTTAGGCCAACATATTGACTACTAGCTCATCGTGCCTGCAGGTCCTTTTCTTAATCTCTATTTTTTTTTTTAATTATTATTATTTTAGGCTTATCAGTTTCGGTTGATCGTTTAACTAAGTGTAGTAAGGACAAAGTTTTCCACCAAATTAAGTTGAAAGAAATTTCCTCAATTCAGTTGATTGAATTGATATGTGTCCAAAATATATATAATTTTCATGTACATTTTTAATAAAGCACGTAAAAAGTATAAACATTTTGAATACATGCCAATTTAATTGACTGAATTAAAAATAAAATAAAAAATTGAAGAAACCCTCAATATTAATGTAGAGACCTGATTGGTGCACAACAGTTGTACACTTTTGTAGAGACATGAGTGGGACTCATGTGGTGGGTCTCACCACATGGGTCCCACCCCATATCTCTAGAAACTTGTACAACAGTTGTGCAAGGCTTTAAAGACATGGAGTAAGTCCCATGTGGTAAATTCTACCACATGGATCTCACGTGAGACTCACCCCTTATTTCTAGAATGGTGCATAACTAACTCATATTTTCCATTAATGTATGCACGAAGCAACACACTTGTTGGCTATGAAATGTTATTGCTGTATTTATTTATTTATTTCCTTTTGGTAAGGTTTGCTTACTCCCCTTTTTGGTTGTATGTAAGGCACAAGACATGAGGCAATTAAGCATCCAAGGGTGAATATGCAGCCACATCACTCAACCACAAAATAAACTAACGTCTTTGCATTAAACAGTTGCAGTCAGGTACCTTTTTTTGAAATCACCTAATCTCTCAAGTAATGATTCCTGCACAATAAATATACATACTTTATACAACAATATTGACGTGAAAATGATTTTTACAATAAAAAAAGAGTAATATTTCCTGCACAATAAAAAAGAAAAAAAAAATCATTTCCACATCAATGTTGTTGTATAAAGTGTGTACATTTATTGTGTAGGAAACATTACTCATCTCTCTCTATCCTAATTGCAATAATGTTGTTGCCTAGAAGTTGATGAGAAATGATTCATTTCCTCCTCTTTCCTTATTTCATCTACCCATTTTTTAAAATTACTATTAGATATGTAGGCCACAGATTTAGTAGTGATTTTCAAAAGTAAGAGAATGGGAGAAAGATAGGAAGATGATGTAGGGTATAGTATAGCACATCTCGAGAAACAAAAAAAAAGGGGGAGCAAATGGAAGAATTTTCAATGGAAGAACCTCAAAGCTCTGATTATGTCCTAGTTTTAGACTTTTAGTGTTGTTCTCACGAGATTTCAAATAAATTCAGACATGATTATGGATTTATGGGATTCTCTGAATAAGAAAATTAAGCACACACTAGTTGGAATCATATAGTAATATTAACAAGAGCACAACTTCAATAAGTTCTACTCCAAGTCCATTTCCTTCACAAACCAATTGGAACAATACAGGGAAAACACATACAGACACCTGAAAATACCAAGTGAGAAAGATGTCCAAACTATCTTGCACTGAAAACAGGTTCTGCATCCGTGGTTGGTTGTGTTCTTCGAGTGTATTTTAGGAGCAAACCTTCCGAAGAAAGACCAGGTACATTCAGATCCCTGAAAAATAGAGTAAATTAAAGCTGACTTGTGAAACCAAGAGTACACTGAGAGGAAAATGATGATAAGAAAACGAAATCAAACCTGATGTATGGCTGTAAATCCTTCGACTCCCATTTCGGCCGCTCTCTGAAAAGGATGGAGAATCGCTCGGCCGGTGAAGATGGCAGAGAAGACACGCTAAAGGGACGAACCCAGGTCTCGACTCCAAGCCTCTCTGTCAAAATTTCACCTTCCAACATGTCAAAGCTTGGTCGCATCCCTTCCGGAATCTTTTGCAGCCACTCCGCCATGAAAATATCAGTTTTCCTCTTCCCTTCTTTCAGAATTTCTTTTGCAAAATGCACACATACCCGCCTCTCATCCAACCTCCACACATGGCTGCCCACACTCTCATCCACCTTACTACCATATACATTCAAACAATGCCGTGCAAGTTTTTGAGGAAACCCATCAGATTCCAGCACACCCACTACTTCATCCTCATTAAGTGCATCAAGTGACCAATCATTTAACACTGAATTATCTAAAAGCATCCTCAGAATTGTATCCATGTACTTCTCATCGACAATTCTCCAATAACTACCAATCTCCACCGCTGAAAGAGCCTGTAATCCAGACCTTAATTCATCATCACTAGCTTGAACCTCTTCAACAAGATCGTCCCATTTATACAGCCCTCTATTACTTTTCTCCATCTCCTCCAAATCCTCCATTTCATTCTCTTCCCCAAACCTGTAAGGATTCGCAGAGAGAAGCAATTTAAGTTTGTCAAGTCTTGGAGCAACTTCCACAAGCTCCATGCTACCAGGTGCAACTTTGATGACAGACACAACTTCTCGTTCGTCACGATCTTTCCCATCACTATCTAAAGGATTTTCACAAAATTCTGATTGATCTGAAGGGGGTATAAGCAATACTGAATTGGAAGTCCCAACAAACTTCACAGCATAAGTTTTTGACCCAGTGCAGAGAACTGCATCTTCATCAGGCTGTCCTCTTAAGGTTATCCTGGAAAAGGACATCTTAGATTACATTGAATGTGCAACAAGTTGGAAAACAGAGAGACTAACAAGTAACCCAGATTTAAATTAAAGCTATAGCTTGCCTTTGTTGTAGAACATCTGGGAGAAGTTTCTCATCAAGCTCAAGGAGGATCAGATCATCATGAGGACCAAAGAGAGGGTGATAGGCAATAGAAATTGAAGAGCTGGGTTGGAGATTTAGAACTGCTTCTGCTCCTCTACGACCTAGCTGTGGTTGCTCCATCCTTTCTCTCTCTCTATAATGATTCGTAACAACAGAGTGAGATATGTGGTAAAACATTCACACAATACTCAATTCTGGAGCCAAAATCATCAACAACCTTTCTTGGATAGCTTACTGATGGTTGCACTGTGACACTGTGTTCATAGTGCATGATAGTGTCATTCAACTACGTTCCTATCTACAATCAAATTTAAACATACAAAAATTAAAGCGATTAAAACAACCATACTTGGCGTAGTCCTATGATATTAAACCTCACCAGAAAAAAAAAAAAAAAAAAAAAAAAAAAAAAAAAAATCCAGATATCAATGAATCACCACTGCTGAGGCAATTGCAATCCAAACCACCCACCCAATTCAATCTCCTTTAAACATATACTATTCAACTGCTGAGATAAAATACATGCCTGTAAAAGCCCAATACATATAAAATCACGATAATAATTGGCTATGTAAATACTTTTCACTCAACAGTATACCAAACTGTAGGAATAATTTTCAAAAGAGATTCATAGTTCTCTGGTTTTACGCGATTTGGGTTCTTTATGGAGTTTGGTAGCTTAGAAAACTATCCTAAAGAGAAATTAACATTTTTTAACCTTATCTCCGATTTTGTAGTTTTTGGTTTCAAGAAAGCTAAGATCTCGCATAACCAAAGCCAAAAAAATTCAAATTTCTTCGTATTGTTTTCTCTATGGGTTTTGCAGCAGTTTCTCGGCAACCAAACAGTGCGTTGAGAAATTATATTTTAAATAAATGAATAATTTTAAAGATAATATTTGAATCGGAGAAGAGAATAACAACAAGTGTGAACTTACATTGATAACTCTGCCCAGTGTCACTTACAGTTTCAGAGATTTGCCGAAGAACGTCGCCGTTTTGGATGCTTTGGCCGGTGAGGGTTTCAGAGAGTGCTAGGGGCAGAGAAAAGAGAAGCAACACTTTTCTTTACGTTTTAAAAACGCCGCCGTTTCCGCAAGTTCACATTTTGGCGGACTTTTCTAATTCTACTTCTCCCGCCACATAAAAAAACGGGAGCTAACGTGGCAACACGGGCGGGTGGGTCGGGTCCAGTTGTAGTCCAATTTAGCTGATCAATTTTTCCATTTGGCCCAGTTGGTTATTTTCTAGGGCATTGATTCATGAGATTTGATTGTTGCACTACAAGCCTACAACATGGGCACAACAACTCCTCACACGAGGGTGAGCCCTACACAGCTTGTAGTGCAAGTGACATTTTCCTTATTCATTCACAACTCCTACACAACTGTTGCATAACCCCAAGACACATTGAGGTTGTGCAATAGTTGGGTGGAGGTTGTAATTTTAACATTTTCCTATGTTTTATTGGGACATGATTCATTCATAACAGTTATGCAGGATTCAAGATATATGAGTGGGTCTCATATGGGACCCACTCCATGTCTCTTGCCACTTGCACAAGAGACATTTCTGATTTCTATTTGATCTGAATTGTTTTTTCTATTTGGACTGCTACGTTATACTCACGTTTTGTGCAAGCGGACACCTCAATTTATCCGGCTCACCCTTACATGACGTATCCATCCCCAATGAACTGGAAAACTATTAAATCAGTCTATGTGGTTACACCGATTTGTAAAATGTTCCCTGTAATAAGAAAAATATCAAATAGGTTCTGTGCCTAACTTTTGTCCCCTTTTCTTTTTTTCTTTTTATTACAAAAACGTTAAATGCTATGTCATTACCAATCAAATCATGATCAATCACATGTGCTATCCATAAAAATATATATATATATATATATATTACAAGTGCCGGTAATTCTAAAAATTTGTCGACGCGCAGTAGACTTATGCATCGACTTTTGCTTTTCCCGATCGACACCTTGTTTGCCGGTGTTGTATGTATGAAAATGAAATAGGATTCCCAAATACCATTACCAAATCACTGTTGCTAGCTAATAGCTATGACTTGAATATCATGGATATTATCAGGTTAAGCAGATGGCCGGGTTACAACTTAAAAATATTACACCTTCAAGTTTGGGGGGGGGGGCCTGGTGGAAAGTGTGACCCTTAAAATATTTTGTTCTTCCAATTATCTTGGAGGAATAAGTTGGACGGTTATTTGGCACATGAAATGCATGGTACTGTGAAAGTGTTTTTTGTTTTTGTTTTTCCTTTGGTTTAGCATTCTTGTGTTTCTCTTTGTTTGGAATTTAAAGCATTAGAATCCCGGCCATGAGTACTAAAGCAATGATGTCAACACGTAATTAAACAGTTATCCCACCAATTAATTGTTTGACCATTTCTTTTACATTAATGTTAACCAATTGTTCATTCCAATGGAAAAACGTTTATTATATATATGTTGTGTGTTGTTTCACTTCTAACACTAGGAAAATGTATTTGTTTCAAAGCTCATATCTCCCATCAGTCGTTTTAAGCCAGAATTAGGCGAATTTTCAGCAGTGGAAAAGCTGGGTTTAGGCACCGAGAAGCATATAATTAAGTGCTTTATTAAAAAAGGCTGAAGAAGTGTTGCCGGCTAGCAAGGAAGTTTCCCTAGCTTGCTTGTTCAAAAAGGCTAAAGATTAAGAGTTAAAGGCTATAAGCTTTAGAATTTGTTTGGGATTGTGTTGAGGTGCTTAAAGGGTGCTATAATTTTAATATATAAAAAGTTGTGTTAAGCAAAAATATTGTGTATATTTAGTAAAAACCTTGAAAAAAACTTTTCTTTTTTGTTTAAAAAAAATTAAAAGAAGCTCAAAACTGCATTTTGGAGAAGCTTTTTCTAAAAACTCTTTCAGGAATATTTATCTACATACAAAAACTCTATTTTTCAACACAATCCTAAACATCTTAGTCCTTTCGCTTAAAAGTGATACCAGCTATTTACAAATCCTAGTAAAAAAGATTAAGGTAATTAGTTGTAACTTGTAAGCACTTAGGTAAGTTATCTTTCGTCTTTATATATAGTACTCCACTCTTCTATAAAAGTGTGTTTGTTTAAGTCATTTGAAGGCATTGATATTGCAAGATAAGACTTTTAGTCTTGTAAAAATTAAAAATCATACACATTGTTCACTTCTCTTTAGCATTTTGTAATTGGTATTCTTTGTTTATATAAAAACACATTCAAGGAAATAAAACCTTATCTTTTGAGTTGGTGAAAAATGCATACATATAAAAGTGTAGTGTCTATAGGAATATTACAGCTTTGATTATCCTATAAATTAACGTGACAATCTATGTAAAATTTATTATGTCAGCTACCAATATAGACTGCTACGTAAGTAATAAGTAATAATTTATATGACACTTATTACGTTTACAAAATGTACATAATAGTTAGTCACTAAAATGTAGACGGCCGAGAACAATTTTTAATTGTTACACAAAACCATTTTTTCATAAAAGTGGCGAGACAAACGCATCCTGAGAAGTTAAAGGCGTGTTTAGAATGAGCCCTTTATCTAAGGCTTCGATGCATGCCGTATGTTGTTGGAATTCTCAATTGCCTGCCACGGCTACTACACAAAACAAACAAAAATCTGATGACTTATACTGCCGTGAGTAAAAGCAACCAATCAATTATGAGGACCAGCAAAGGCCGGTAAGAATAGTAAATATTGCAGGTATTGGGTTGTAAAGAAAAAAAAGAAAAAAAAAAATTATATATATATACTAGGTGAACATTGCGGTACGTGAAGGTTAACAGGGATGCAACGGTGGATAAAGAGAAAATAAATATGAGTATTTGTGTGATTGTGAGAGGCCATGAGAGGTACGGTATTGACAACCTTACTAGCTCTTTCATTGTACATCATTGATTCGACTACTTTAGAAACTACGACAGCTTTAAGGGGAGCAATTTTTGCCCCGGAGCCGTGGAGACATCAAAAGGTGGAAGATTGTGCAAGCATTGAAAAAAGAAGGGAAGAGTTGGTGCAGATATGGCCAATCGACTGAAGATGCTAGAGTTATATTTAATAGCTTACAGTTCTGGAGTGGGAACTAGGTCAGAAGGGAGGTGAATGAAGTTGCTCATAGCTAGGCTAGCTATGAAAATGCTCTTTCTTATATATGGACGAACAAATTCATACGGAGGAAGGCTCTCATTTTATTCTTGACATTGTAACTGTTGAACGCAGTATTCTTGATTGTTCGCATTAATGAAAGGATTGCGTGACTAAATTAAAAAAAAAAAAAAACTAAGTGCACAAATGTGAGATTGTGGGATTTTACACGGTAAGAATATAATGAAATTATTAATTTTTTTTTTTTTTTCATACAATTTAAGCTTTTGGGATAAGCTAGTAGTAATTTAACATGGTAATGTGGTATATATAAGAGCAAATGTCTTCAATTCGAACATTGACTCTATTACTTATAACTCTCATTTCAATTAAATATTTCACGTATTAATTTTATCTTATTTATAAAAAGAATTAGAGTCTACACATGAGTAAGAGTGTTAGAATTAAGATAAGTGATAATTTAACATGCATGATTAATTATATAAATTATGTTAATATCGTCCCATATAATTGTATATATACTCATGACTCGATAAGATACGAACTTGACTAATAAACTCAAATTACCACCCCTACACAAAAGGGTGTCACTGGCGTCTTTGGTACGAATTCAAGCCGAGGGACACATATACGTAATGGTAATGTGTCCGATTTTTTGGTTAATGTTGTTGGACTTAACCAAACACTCTGGTTCTTACGTGTCGGAAGTCATGGCAAAGTTTCATGGAGTAGCATATATATATGTATATGTGAGGGCTTACGGAGGCAGAGATTGCTAAGCAAGGGAAGTAGTGAAGAAAGTATGGCTTCTAAACCAGGAATTCTCACCGACTGGCCATGGAAGTCTCTTGGAAGTTTGAAGGTCTCTCTCTCTCTCTCTCTCTCTCTCTCTCTCTCTCTCTCTCTCTCTTACAAACAACACACCCACGAAGAGGCTAGGCAAGTTTTCTTGAAATGATGAATTTATAATCATTAATTAGAAATGTTTTTCACGGTTGCTTCTCACCGGACAGAAGTTAGAAAAGTTGTTTCTTAAGGGTAGATCGATGTTGTCACGCCGGCGTTGGATCAAATGCAAGTTCAGTCCTTTTTTTCGAGCTAACTACTAATTATATGAGTATTAATTTGTATAGCAGCATTTCCAAGCTTTATGGTGGTGCTTATATATATATGCCATAGAATATGTAATATTGCGATCTTACTTTATGTTTATATTAATAAACAACTTAAAACATAATATTTTTCAAAATACAAATTAATTTGAACAATATAATTTTTATATTTATGTTACATCAAAATGTTTTTTCAAACCAATAAAAAAAAAAAACACCTTATATAACAAATATACCCAATAATTTAATTTAGGGCATAAAAGGGACCCTTGTAAACTATTGGCTTAAAAAACAAAATACAAAAAAATAATAACCTCGGGGGTTAGAGCATCTCCGGCGAAAGTTAAAATAGCTATTGAAAAAGTACAAATATTTACTTTAATTACTCATTTTTCTAAAAACACTTCAACAGATTTTTTATTTTACTCTCTACTTGCATTTAAATATTATTTTTCATTTTTTTATTATTCTTTTCTTCTCCTCCTTTTCCCTTCTTTCTCGGTTTCTCCATACACTTCTTCCCCCCTTTTCTTATTTTTGTCCGATCACTCTTTCTTGTTCTCTCTTCCTCTTTTCGTCTGAAACATAGAGAGAGAGAGAGATCGAGGGATTTAGGGAGAGACCCATGAGAGAAGAGCCGGAGATGGAAAGACCAGAGAGGCCGAGATTGATCCAAGAGAGAACCCGCTAAACCCAGACGAAACCCATCAACTCGATCCTCCATGAGTCAAGCTCCGGTGGCCTGAGACGAGTTCCGTTTGAGCTAAGCGCGGATCCGACGGAGTCAGAGGTGATTTTCGGTGATTATGAGCGATTTTCGGTGACTAACCAAGGGGTTGATTTTGGTTGATGATTTTTAGTTGAACCCATCTGATTTTGAAGCTTGAATGTGTCTCCCTTGTTTCGGTTATGTGTATCACGGCTAAAGTTATATTTATGGTTGATTTTGATGATTTTGGTTGGTTGTTCATGGCCAATTTTGGTTGGTTGTTCATGATTTTTGGTTGGTTGTTCATAATCGGCTATTCTTCTAGAATCAGAGAGGGACGGAGAGGGAGAGAGAGAAAATATTAATAAAAAAAGTGTAAACAGATGAACAATGAATAGCTAGGCAATGTTGCCTATTCACTGTTCACTATTAAGGAAAAAAGGCCAAGAAAAAAAAAGGTGCAAAAATAGTCAAATTTGACTATTTTAGTTAAAGTAGCAATTCTGTTGGAGATGCACTTAGATGACCGGGAACAAATAATTAAACTGCTCTTCATTTAACTGCAAAAGACTTCTAGTGCTAATGATGAAAGTATCCTGATTAGTACCCTGATCATGTTGATCAAATAGCTCTTATTTTTCTTTTTCTTCTTCTTCTTCTTCTTCTTATTATTATTATATAATGTTATTTCGTAGACTGTTATTTGACTGTCATATAAATAAGATTACGTGACAGTCTTTAATTTGATTTTAATTGTCATGTCATCATTCTAATTGTATGAAAGTAGTATAACGTAAAGTCTATTAAATAACATTTCTATATTATTGTTATGATTTGGGTTTTGTCTTACCAACTTATATATATATATATATATATATATATATATATATATATTGTTGTTCTAATTAATATATATGGGTTTCTTGATCAGTACCTAGTCCTGGCTCCTTGGGTCATTCACAGCACATACTCATTTGTAACCAAAGATGAGAGTGAAAGGAACCTTTCCAACCTTCTCATATTCCCATTTCTGCTGTGGAGGATGCTTCACAACCAGATATGGATTAGCCTCTCTCGTTACTGGACTGCCAAAGGCAACAACTCCATCGTCGACAAGGGCCTTGAATTTGAACAAGTTGACAGGGAAAGCAACTGGTGTGTATAAACACAAACACACGTAAACTACGTATGGTTTTTAATGATTTATTTCTTTTGTTTATGTATATATATTTGTATAATCTTTGGGCAGGGATGACCAGATATTGTTGAATGGAACAATATTCTACGCGGCCACAGTAAGCAAACTACTGCCCGGGACTTTATACCTGCCGGCGTGGAAGACCGACGGGGTAATTATGGCAATTCTGATGCATGCAGGCCCGGTGGAGTTCCTCTATTACTGGTTCCACAGAGCATTGCACCACCATTACCTTTACTCTCGCTACCATTCTCATCACCATTCCTCTATTGTCACCGAGCCTATAACTTGTAAGTACAATCTACACTACTTTCTTTCTATATTTTTTAGGCCTTTGAAATGGTTCGGCCACAAATTTCATTTCGGATTTTTTTGATCCCTTTTTTTGAAACATACATGTACTCTTAAGTACATACTTTCTAAGTTGTAATGAAACAAGTTAAAATGGGGCCTTTTTAATTTTGAAATATTAATATATTAGCAAAATTAATTTAAAAATTATTCTTCTAACTTTTTGAAATGTAAAATTACTAATCAAATTTTCATGTTCAAGTTTGTTAATATATTGTTCTCAATAGATAATATTACTAATCTATTTTATATTTCTTAAACGATTGTAAGTAGGATTTAATTAGGTGTGTACTAAAATTAACGATATGAGGTCGCATCTGATTGTAAGAATAACATATAAAATATCAAATAAATAAATAAATAAAGAATGATAGAGCCAAGAAGCAAAAGATTAAAAGTGATGACAGAAAATAAAATAAAAAAAAGTTGGTCATGCTTTAGCTTGGAATATATTTTTTAAGACATCATTTTTTTTTTAACCCTCATAAGTCTAGAAGTGAAAAAGCTGATGCGGATGCGCGCGGTTATTAGCAATATATGTATCCGCATTCACGTAATGCAGTTATCACTTTTAGGTATCCACATCCGCGCGGTTATTGTGGTTATTAAATACGGTTATTATTTGCTATCTGCATATAAGGTAATGAGCATTTTGGAACTTGAAGTTGTAATTCCTGCTTCTAGTAAACACAAAATTACATTATCTATAGTTGAACACTATTATTCATATCACACTTTCTAATCATTTTGCCATGAAATTTCTATCTCATACATTATTTAGCTTCTTGAGTCATCTATTTATAATTGGTGAAGGGAAAAAATATTTGGAAAAATAATAATAATAAAAGGATAACATATAGACAATTAAATCAAAACAAATTAGAAGAATTTCCTAACAGTGAAATTCAACAATAGAACAAAATAACGTTGTTTTATTGAATTTAAATAAATATATATTATATATAAAGAAAATGCAGATTTTATTTTTTAACAAATTTAATATAAAAAGGCATTTTATAAGTTAAGGACCTTATGCGGTGGCCTAATTGGCCTAGCCATGGAGTCATCCTTGTTCAATTTATCAATCCACGTCAAGGAATGTGCATGCACTTAAAAGTCATGAATGTAGCTTTCTTTTTTTTTTTTTTTGTTCTTTTTTTGTGTTTCCTACTATGTGAGAGACTCTTTTATCTGAGTAGAAAAGTTCTACTGAAAGGACCCTTTGTGAGACAAAAACTCTCATATTAGAAAAATTCTACTAGGCCTCTAAAAAACCGCCTCACAGTTGCTAATCTCCCCGCCCTGACCGCCTAAGGCGGGGCGGTTAGCGATTTTAGAGATAGGTGGAGGCGATTAATAACCACTAATAATCTACCTATATATATATATATATATATATATTAAAAATTTAAAATATAAAAAATATATAGGATAAATTTAAAAAAGCCTCCCAACCTACCAGCTGTTTTTAAAGCAGTCCCCTAAATTACGAAGTGTACTAATATGACCTCCTAAACTACCAAAGAGTACCAAAAAGGCTCATTTTGTTTAAATATTCCTATAATACTATTGCTACGTGTCATATATTCAATTAAAAATAATAAAATAAAACAAATTAAAAATAAAAAAAATCAAATTTTGGCCGATGGAAGTGGCTGGCCATTACGCGCCCCTCATAATCCCACACCACAAGTCCTATGTCCATACGTCCATTGATTGTATCTACTGTTGCATCCAAAAATATAAATTTTCTATTAGTACTGTAATATAAGAATCAAGTTAATGTTTTCAATATTAAAAGTAACACTATATATATATATTTGAGTTATATATGCATAAGTACAAAAAGGTTGTCTAATAACTTTTTGGGTTTTTATCTTAAAGAAAATTTGATTTTAGGATTATAGCATAGTTAATGTTACTGTTGTTTCTCCACAATATATGAAAGTTTGGAAAATAGCAAGTCTTTAATTTGTTAAAACAAAATAAACATGATAACCCTTTAAAAGTACTTATAGGTGGGTTGTATGCTTAATTTGGAGTTTATCCATCCTTGTGTTTGTCACTCAAATTTAGATACATATTTCATGAAAGGGTAATTTTATACTTCACACCAAAATCGAGAATATCTTTTAAAATTACCATTGAGTTTTTGATGAATTATTATTAAATTTTGATTCAATGGTGATTTTAAAAGATGCATCAACTTTGAGAGAAAAAAATAAAATCCCTAGCATTATTCTACCAAAATAACATTATGCTGACATGGCATGGGCTAGTAGCCCATCGTTTTTAAATTTTAAATTTTTTTTAGTGAGAAATGTTATTCTTCACACCACAATCGTGCGTACAATGTTAATGTTGGATCAACCATTGTTTAAAAAAAAAAAAACGAAGAATTACTAGTCCATAACACGTCAACATGGCGTAATTGTAGTGTGATCGAAATATAATATTATTATTTTTTATTTTATTTTTATAATAATGACCGATTCAAAAGCTATATATTAGCTCATCACCCTAGTGTGATTGACTTATGGCATGACATTTGTCTTCATGAAAACTATTTATTTTATTTTGTTAATATTTATATATTTTAGAAATTTTCATCTATTTTGAGGCAGAAGAAATAGATCGATAACATCAACATGCATGGCTCCGATGCCTAAGTCAATTTAATGCACTAAATAAACGCTTTGATATAATTTATATCATGATGAATATTGCTCAGGAAAAAGAAGAAGATATAATATATATAATTTATATCATGATTATTAATTACAGAGTAATTAATTTGTTGATCGATGTTCATATATGGCAGCTGTGATCCATCCGTTTGCGGAACACTTGGTGTATTTCATACTGTTCGCAATACCAATGTTGACAACGTCGTTCACCGGAACTGCCTCGATGACGTCCTTCTTCGGTTACGTCACATATATTGATTTCATGAACAACTTGGGTCACTGCAATTACGAGCTCATTCCAAAGCGCCTCTTCTCCATCTTTCCCCCGCTCAAGTACTTCATGTATACCCCCTCGTAAGTCGATCTCCCTCAGCCACCTACCTAATATATATTGCTTTCATTTAATTTAATTCTACCATGATATTTATATATTAATATTATTGCTTTAACTTCTAGCATGAGATGTGTTTCTTGCCGATAAATTTCATGATGCTTAAGATGTTTGGATGGAATTTTCAATTTAGGCATTCCATTTGGTTTGACCGTCAAACTAGACAGAATTTTGACCACTCTAAATCGATGTCATTTTGCCCTTTTGGGGACATTCAATAGGAAGCTGACACATGTTCTTTAAAAATAAAAAATATTAAAATTTAATAAAAATAAATAAAACAATTTTATTTTATTTTTTTTATTTTTTTTTATTTTTTAAAAAAAAGAGTTAAAAAAAAGGAAAGAAAATACTTTGGGGGTGGCTGTCCAACCGGCAGCCACCCCTAAAGTTTTTTTTTTTTTTTTTTTAAAAAAAATATTTTTAAAAATTGTAATTTACCCTACAAAGTTTTTAAAATTTTCAATTCACCCCCTAAAGGATGACATCATTTTGGAGTGAGGGTAAAACAGATAAATTTGCCTAAAAAAAAGTCACATGACACACATGTGGTCAAAATTCCGTCTAGTTTGACGGTTAAACTAGTCAAACTAGATGAAATGCCTGAATTGAAATTTTTTAAAACTTTGAAGGGTACATCGCAATTTTTTTTAACTTTGATAGCAAAATTAAAAATGGCTGACAACTTTATAGAGGTGAGTTAATCAAAAAAAAAAAAAAGAAAAAAAAAAGAAAAAAAGAAAAAAAAGGGTAAAACAATACATATTTTTGTGAGTAATATATATATATATATATATAGTCTCATATTATTATCTATTTTGAAAAATCAATATATAAGTACGATTTTATTGATTGTGTTAATTTATTTTTTAATATTTTTTTAAAAGTGAATACTTTCTTATTCTGTTTTATTTCAGTTTAAATTGAAGATGATAGGTTTGCATGAAAATTTACATCTTTTTATTTAAAGGATATTGTATTAATTAAAGTCTCTTTAAAAAGTTGAATTTCCTACGAGACCGATAATATGAAATGAAAGGAAAATAAGTACTACATATAATTAATTCACTGACACAAGTGACTTTTCGTTGCATTGCCATCATACCCCAAACTGTATATTCGACACACACAGGGAGACACGTACACCCACACGTACTTTATTAGGTGTTCGCAGATAGGGAGACAGGAGCCTCCCATTTTCCCTAAGTTTTTAGATTTTTTTTTTCACATAATTAATAAAAATGAAAAAAATTAAAATTAAAAGAAGTTAAGAAGGGTCGGATCGAGCACCCTAAAGCGTGGTCTGGGTGGTCCGACCAATCTTTCTCTTTAAGAAAGTGGTCAGCGGTTAGGACAATCTTAATTGAGTGGTTGAAGTAGCTCAAACCAGTTATGAGTTGGGTGACTGATCACTTCTTTAAAGTTATAAAATTTTGAATGGCCAACCATCTCAAATTAATTATGGGGTAACCCACCACTTCTTTAAAGATATAAAATTTTAAATGACTAGCCATCTCAAACCAATTGTGAGGGTGACCGACCCTTAAAAGATATAAGAGGGATCTATTAATTACCCCAACCACCCATTTGAAGGTGGCAAATTAATTACCCATTTAATTTCTTTTGAATTTACAAGCCATATAAAAGAGTGCATGTATACCAGAAAAGGATTAACCTTTGAGTCTACCATGCAAGACAATGTCTTGACAAACTTTCTTCAATTTAGAGGAAATGAAAGGAATCTAAGGCTGCTAATAGGAAGAGAGAGCCTTTATTGGATCCCATATTGTTCAGGAGGGACCCAAAAGCTCACTGAATAAATTGCTTTTAGTTGGGCTAGCTTAGTGAATTTTGTAAAACAATCCCTAACCACTTCTGTTGATCTCAAATATCACCTCTAGTAAAGATTGTATGGCTACCTTCTTTGTATCATTCTGAGGAGGCTGCGTGGTGATGCATGCTTTTTGATAGAAGGAATGAATAACGGAGAAATGTGAAAATAGAATGAAAAATATGTTGATAATGAACTCCAATTAAGTGGCGGCTCAAACTAACCTATTAGAAATAATAGAGTACTACTAATAATATATAACAAACTAATTAACTTGACTTGCGTAGACTTGATAAACTAACCTTACTTTATGATTCCTAGACTTGAACAAGTAGTCTACCCAGCATAGGGTTAATTATATGACTCATAGACTTGAACAACGTAGTACTCTACCCAACATAAAGATAACGAAGTTGTTTGGCAACCCATTAATAAATTTTTAATTTTTTTTCATTTCTCTCAAAAAAATCAAATAAAAAACATTCTAATTTTTTTATATTTTTTACATCACATCAATAATTTTTTATTACAATTCAAATAAAAAAATTCACTACAAAATAAAACTTTTTCACTTTTTCATAAAACATTCACAAATTTTATATCACATCAATCACTTTTTACTACTATTCAAATAAATATTTTATTTCTCAATTACTTACAACATAATTAATTATCTAACTACCCATCTACTAAATGATAAAGATCGATCCACGCATGAGCTGCCACCGGAAACGATGATAAGCACGTGGACTCTGGAAGGGATATTAATGATCACGTGGATTGGATGCTTCACCCAAGTAAAGTTCATTAGGCTTCTAACTCTAACTATCACGTGGCCACACCACTGTTCAGGAGGGAACGACTGCACGACCACCACTATATGTTCTGTTGGCCCTTCTAAACAGATGGGGAATGGCTACACAATCGCTCCTCCAATTTGTTCTGACATCTTTGCATTTTTTTTCATCATCATCATTAATGCAATGTGTTTTCATTAAAAAAAATGGTAATTAGTCATGCAAAAACGCTTTAGATGCATTTGCTAGGAAGCTAGATGTGACATTTTCTATCTAAACTGGCCATTTTCTATCTCAAATAATTCAAAATATTAATTTTAATAGTTTCTAGGTCCAAGTTACGTACACTAAAATGTCGTAATTTACCCTAATAATTAATTAATATAGATGGTATAATAGAAAAATTACTATTGTTTTTGTTATTTTTGACCGAAGAGAATAACGAAGAAGGATTTGGCACCACAGATTTCACTCTTTGCATCATACACAATTTCGCACAAATTATTCGCTTTTCATGCCACTGTATGACTACATCTACGGCACCATGGACAAATCCACCGACGAATTGTATGAAACCTCACTGAAAAGGGAAGCAGAATCGCCGGATGTGGTGCACCTAACGCATCTAACCACGCCGGAGTCCATCTATCATCTCCGGCTTGGTTTTGCCTCCTTGGCCTCGAAGCCCCACACATCAAAATGGTACATGTGGTTGATTTGGCCTCTCACGTTGTTCTTCATGATGTTAACTTGGTTGTATGGACGAACTTTCGTCGTTGAGAGGCACCGCCTTGATAAGCTGAGATTGCAGACTTGGGCCATACCAAAGTACAGCATTCAAGTAAGAATTATATCTAATTTTTTCTCCCTTATATTTAATGCACCACCTAAAAGTTTGGAAAAAAAAATCATTTACTTACCCTTGATGTTTCATTACTTCTGTAATCGTACTATTAAACTTTAAAAAATGTCAATGTCAGATCTCGTCATCTTTCAAAAATTTGTATGTTACTCCTGCGCATGCCGTTAGAATTTAGGGTTAAATCAAACATCAAATAGGTGAAATATCTTATACTCCAGTAAAATTAATTAAAAAAAAAAAAACTACACTTAATTTAAAAAAAAAAATCAAATCAAAAGAGGAAAACAGTTAAAAAGAAGAAGAAGCATATACATGGTGCACACCTGAATGTTTGCAAAATTATTATTATTATTTTTTTTTAAAAAAAATATGAGATATTTTTAAAATTTTGGCATCTCAGTTAAATCCTAACGGGAATAAAATTGCAAACTTTTAAAATATGAGGACCTGACATTAATATTTTTTAAAGTTTAAAAAATATATTATTGCAAAAGTGATGAGAGATCGGAAGTAAGTGAAGTTTCTTCAAAACGTTTTATGAGCCTGCTTACGTACGTACCTTTGTGATCATTTGATTTATTTTCTTTGTTATAGTATTTTTTGCAATGGAAAATTGAGTCTATCAATGGCTTGATCGAGGAAGCCATACTGGAAGCAGAGGCAGGAGGAGCTAAAGTGTTGAGCCTCGGTCTCTTAAATCAGGCAAGTTTTAGTTCCTTCCTTTCCCATGCATGAGCAATAGAAACTTTTTAATGGCCTTATATAATTAACATGATAACCTCCAAGTGATTAAGTTTATACCCGAACGTGTTAGAATATTAATTTAAATGATTAAGTTTATTATTTCCTATCAATTTAATCTTTTGAAATAAATAGTGATTTAATGTGGTATTAAAGATAAACGTCTTGAGTTCGAACACTAACTCTACAACTTACCATGTTAAATATTTCACTTATTAAGAGGGAATTTGAGTTTATATGTGAGGGAGAGTGTTAGAATATTAATTAAATTATTAAATTCACCACTTCCTATCTGCTTAAGCTGTTAGGACAAGTGATGATTTAATATAGTATCAAAGCAAATGTCATAAGTTTAAACCCATTTAATTTAAACGATTAAGTTTACCATTTAATTAAAGGATTAAGTTTACTAATTTCTAGTGATTTGACTGATGAAAGCTTTAAACCTACATAGAAAGACTTGAAACCATTTTCATACGAATGTGCATATCATGGGATAGGGATCTCCCGGTCCCATATTAAGAAGATGAGTAGTCCACATAGAGTAAGTAGTTTATAAAGATAGTCATGAGTACTAATTAAGTCTTATATTGCTTAGTTACTAGGTGAAACTGAGCTTTATAAAAAATTCTAAGGAAACTCAAAATTAACCAGTCATTTTGAAGTGATAACGCGGATGTAGCTAACGCTTTTCTCTAGGTCGTTACAAATTGTATTAGAGCGACCAAGTTATAATGTCAGGCCATGTGGTATTAGAGCACTACATGACGTGGTCCTGACGAAGATGTCAAGAGTTTAAGAGGGAGAGTTTGTAACACATCGATCCCATATTGAGAAGATGAGTAGCTTACATAGAGTGAGTGGTTTACAAAGATAATTATAAGTGCTAAGTCCCACATTGCCTAGTTACTAGGTGAAACTGAGCTTTATAGGAAATTCTAGAAAAAATCCAAATTAACTTGTCATTTTGGGGTGATAGTGCAATGTGGCTCGTACTTTTCCCTAGGTCTTTACATGAAAGCTAAGGCGGGCGGTTAATAACCGTCATAAACCATTAAGATAGCGGTTTTAGGGGTAAGTGAAGGCGGTTACTAACCGCACGCGCAAGCATGCACGTACACACACACGACGTAATTTCATATGGGATTTTAAATGACACAATATATTCAGCAAAAAAAAAAAAGAACAGAAATTTTTTATAAATTGGTTTGTAGGAAATTTTATATAACCCACATAGAAAAATGACATATGTCCTTTAAACATATGAGAAGCACATGATTTTTTATTAATGCTATTAAAAAATCATGTAAGAAGTACATGCTATATAAATAACATATGCTTCTCACATGCCAATGGACACATGTCAATCTTATATGTGGGTTGTAGGAAATTTCCTACAAACCGGTTTGTAAGAAATTTCTGTAAAAAAAAAAAAAAAAAGAAGCCCAAAAAACATCTATAATATATAAGCCCAAAAAAGAGATCTAATGAAGGCTCAACACAAAAAATATGCCCAAATTTAAATTGGTTATGTGATGTGGTTATAGCTTTAAATAACCGCTAACCGCCTGAGGAGGAGAGATTGCGGTTATAAAAATAGAATAATCATCTAAGGCTGTTACGGTTAGCGATTAGAGACAATAACTGTTAATTGAAACAATTTTTTCACCTCTAATTAAGGATCCCTTACAATTGAGGATCCCTCCTCTTAATCCTTCCCCCTTCTCTTTGGAAAAGGGCATGTGAGAGGGGCTTCGCTATCCAAGTAGGGAGCTCACTCGTGGGGTCTATTGCTCAAGCAAGGGCTCTCTGTTCAAAATTCTTTGTTATTATCTCTATCCCTACTTGGGAAATCCGGATCCATGTCATGACCCATAACATTTCTTTTCATAATTTTTTTACTTTATGAAAATACCCCTTTTTGTTGGCTTCGTTCGATGCAGGGAGAGGAGCTTAATAGATATGGTGAGCTTTATGTAGAGAGACACCCTAAGCTAAGCGTCAAGGTGGTAGATGGGAGCAGCATGGCAGTTGCTGTTGTGCTAAACAGAATTCCCAAAGGAACAACCGAAGTGGTCATAAGAGGCAGAGTCACCAAGGTTGCATATGCCCTTGCCTTTACCTTATGCCAAAGGGTTATCGAGGTACATTTAATTATGTTATTTAGTAAATTGTTATACGACTATTATATAATTGGGATGACGTGACAATAAAAAATAATTTTTTTTTTTTACAAGTGCTAATTAAATGACAAAATTTTAATGCCACATCATCAAATTGTATGGCAGTCATGACCTAAACTCAATGGTGGGCCACATTTAGAAAACTAATTCATAATTAGGGTTTATGTATACTTAATTTATGCTTTAAAATGAGTTCAGGTAGTTATATTACGAGAAGATGAGTATGTGAAGCTCAAGAAATCGTTCAACTCCAAGTCCGAAACTAAATTGTCCTTCTCAAGAAGTTATGCTCAAAAGGTAAATCTACGAATTTTCACATATTATAGGTAACTTAATAAAAGCTATTTTAACTAAACCTTAAAAACAGTAAAATCATTATGTTTTTTGTAGACTTGGTTAGTGGGAGATGGACTGGATGAGGAAGAACAGTTGAAGGCGCAGAAAGGAACACTATTTATTCCCTTCTCACAATTCCCACCAAAGAAATTGCGCAAGGACTGTTCCTACCACAGCACACCAGCAATGGTGACTCCAAGGCATCTTGAGAATTTGCACTCTTGTGAGGTTAGTAAAGAATCCACGAGAAAATTTAAGATTATAAATATATTGTTAATATATTTATATTAATTACAATAATGTTGTTGTCAATAACGGTGTATATATATTAGCGAGGGCTTCACCCGTTGCTAGTATCATATATTAGTGACGCGATTGATGGTTGTCGATCAATGTTGTAATTAAATATATTTGCGGCTCTCTAATGTTAATTTAGTTGAAATTCATAGATTAATTTATAAATCTTATCTATTTTCGTATAAAGAAACTATATCTTTAATTTTATTATAATGGAATTATACACACACATGTATAACAACATAATTTTGCTAATTAAGCAATATTTGTTAGCATAATTATGCGAATTAAGCCAAGAATGAAGTTGCAAAACATTGACTTTGGACTTTTATTTTTATTTTTTCCTTTAATTTTTAGATCCTGAACTTTGATTTTGGATGGTCTGTTAAATAATTGAACCTCCTTTCAATTGCATTTAAAATTTAACTTTTGAATTTGTTTTCCTTTTGCTGCCAATTACATATATTATTTTAATTTTGTGAACAGAATTGGTTGCCAAGAAGAGTGATGAGTGCATGGCGTGTAGCTGGGATTGTGCATGCCTTAGAAGGATGGGATGAACATGAGTGTGGTTACACAATGTCCAACATTGAGAAAGTTTGGCAAGCAACTCTTCGACATGGATTTCAACCTTTGATGTTCCCAACTCAATCAAAATACTAGTATAGCTTTAATTAAAATATAATGTATTGTTATATCTAATTAATTAATGTTTAGAGGGTTTGGTTAATTTTCGTGAACATGACTTCTTACTAAATAAATAAATAAAATCGAATATAGACACTTACAATTTGAGATGATTATGTGCTTGTATATGTTCAATTAATTTCAATCATTTATTATAACAAAGGTTTGCTATGAAAAACTAAATTTACATTAGTATCAATTGATGAATTAAATTTAAAGGATAGCCAACTAGCCAAGTATCAGTTGAGTGAGGTCAAATATCTTTTACCTTAATTTTATGTGGTTTATTGAGATTAATGTCGCATTTGGCATATTTAATTGAAGCTATTGATAAATTATAGAGTCAGCGTTTAAATTTATAACTTTTACTCTAATAGTATGTTAAATCACAAGTTATTCCAAAAGTTTATGTTGCTTAAGTGTAGATTTAAACATTTATTTAATACTTTAACAGTACTAACCCTCAACAAGTGATCGATGCCTTGGAATATTTAATTGAGATGAGGAATAAATTGTGGATTTTTTTTTTTTTTTTTTAATCTGATAAACTGTAGAGTTAGAGTTTGAACTTAAGATCTTTTCCTTTCTATTATGTTAAATCAGTATTATTTATCATAAAAGCTTAAGTTGATAATAAATGATAAATATAACCATCTAATTAATATTTTATTTTAGAATAAGTTGTTTAATATGTCGAACTATATATATTAACTTTGTGGAATTGCAATTTATATGATTAATTCAACTTATTTTAGTCATATATATATATGTGTGTGTGTGTGTGTGTTCTGCTGGTGCAAAAGAGCAAGTTGCCTCTCTCTCCACAGTACTGTAAGTGAGTGTGTTTGCTTGGAGATGTATGTTGAAATAAAAGGAACCTCAAAATAAATGTAACTTTTCATTATAACACTGAACATGCATATTAATACACATGGATAGATAAAATAAAATAAATCAATGCAACATGAGATTCACAACAATTAATTACTCAAATTACTAATAAATTTTGATAGTTTTTGTGAGAGAATTTTTATGAAACTCATCTGTTTAAATAAAAGACCAAAGAGTCTAAAATTTATTAGATCGAAGAAGTAAGTTTAGCATGATCTCTCTTACAAACAATTTAAACCCTAATCCATAACTGCTAAAAAAAAAATCCCTACAATTCACGTACTTAGGAAGCTCTTGAACAAGAAGAAGACAAACACTGTGGGAAAGGGTAATTCTGTCTTTGACTTCAAACAATTAGGGATATCGAACCTTTGCAGATACGACAAAATTCCGTACAGTGTCGGGTGTTATAGTTTTGCGTTTCAGCTTCTCAATTAATGAATCTAAAAATAAAAAAAAAAATAAAAAAAATAAAGCTTCTCAATTAATGCGTCAATAAATTAGAGATCTGCTTATTTGTCTAGCTTTGACGCTTTGTTCCAAATCACAAGTTTCGTGATCCCATGTTAATGTGCACAAAATATCTCCACCGTACCCCCTTTTATCTTGTTTTTATTTTAGTTAATGCAATTAATCTTGTCTCTAATCAAAAAGTATACATTTTTTATTTTATTTTATAATTATCTCATAATACTAACTTAATAGTTATGAAAAATCAAAGAAAATAACAAGACAAGATAAAGAGATTGCAATATGTGAAAGTAGTTCTTCAGGAACTATGTATGATTCTTCTCTATTATTGTGTGATTTACGAACTACTCAATACTCCATTTTATAGACATAGAATTATAGTGGGAGGTTAAGGAATAGGAAAATGCTACATCAATGTATTAAATGAATTATATAGGAATTCTAAAAGGTGACATGAATGTATAGAATTTCAAGAGATGGAACTAAATGGTCATCCACCAAATGCATGAATGTATTCATAACAAATAGTCTTAATTAATTTTTCATTTTTTTTAAAAATACTTGTTACCTAAACATGCCATAAAATTTAGTAAATTATTACAAATTTAAGAAAAATGTTAGACCTATAATTGGTTTACAATTCTTTTATAGCTTAGCTTGCTGGTATGTGTCACAATATAATTAATAGGTGTTAATTTTATTTAGTGGCTGATGTGACTTTAATCACATATACTAACATGTATCAATATCAATAAACTGTAAAGGAATTATAGACTAATTGTAAGCCCAACAATATTAGTCCACCTTAGTTCTGCCCATGAATATGGGGTCGGGAGAAAAAGAGGGTCTACGTACTCCTCAACCACCCTAGTTAATCCCAGCCACCACCTAAAACTTAGAAAAAGAAAAGTCTAGCTAGAGAGCCGGCGCTAGAGAGAAAAATAAGAATGAAGAAAAAAGATAGGTGTTTGAGGAGCCCTCCCTCAATGGTGTTTCATTCCTAATCATTTTAGGGCTATGGAGGTTTTTTGTTTTCTTACTAGCTTAGATCCAATGGAGCTTATATTCTCCTAATCCTTCTAGGACTATGGAGCTTTGGGTCTCCTAGTCATTCTAGGGCTATAGAGCTTTGTGTTTTTTTTTTTTTTTTTTTTTTTTTTTTTTTTTCCTTGTTTTTGGTTTATTCAGGCAAGAAGGCTAACACAAGACGTCTCGTAGGGAAGTTGTCTCTCCGTCCTTGTTGTCCGCAAAAGTTTGGCTGAGCTTTATTCTTTTACATCTACTTTTGAGGCTAGATCTATTATTTTCCACCGGTTTCTGCAAGACACGCTCAGTTTCTCTTTCGATGTTGGCTTGTGCTGAGTGCTTTTTGTAGTTGTTTTTTCTCTTTTCTTTTAGAGTAGTTTTTGAAAGTCTGTCTGTTAAATTTGCAAATTTTATTGGACTTTTTATGGCTTGTTAGCTAGATCAGCTATATTTTCTTTGTTAGGGATGCTTTCTTGTTAAAGAGTGACTCAAACATCTGTCATTGTAATATTTGTTTATTTATAGGCAGCACCTAAGTTAGATTTTTCTGGCTTAGTGTGTAGGGTTCGATGTATCTCTATTTACTGTATTTGCCTTCGGGCCTCTTCAGATTAATGCATGGTAGCTCCGATTATTTTGTTCAAAAAAAAAAAAAAAAATCTAGCTAATATGTAATTAAGAGGGCTAGAAGGGAAGGGTGGATAATTAGGACCAGATCATCTCCAGTTTTTGAGAAATAGGAGAAGAGTCGGTCCTTTATACACATGAACATTTTTATAATTTTACATTAGTGAAATTACAAAAATGCTCATGTGTATAAATGACCGACACTCCTCCCCAATTAAAAATCAACTAGAGAGGATTTTGATGCGTTTAATTAAGAGGGCTCCATGAAATCGTGGGCTTAGTTAATGTGAAATTACAAAAATGCTCATGTGTATAAATGACCGACACTCCTCCCCAATTAAAAATCAACTAGAGAGGATCTTGATGCGATTAATTAAGAGGGCTCCATGAAATCGTGGGCTTAGATAGGGGCAACCATGGTAACCGATTAAGATTTATTACGTAATTAAAAAAAAAAAAAAAAAAAGTAAAATTGAAAACTAAAATAAGAGGGATCTAGAATCTAGATGGCACTCAACAGCGTTAGTTATGAGTTACATCTGTCATCTCCAAAACCGTCAAAGAAAATGACATGCATAAGATATTCGTTTTTTTTGTTTGTTTCTTTTTCCTTAAGGTAAGTACTAATTAAGCAGAACTTACAGAAGTATCAAAAGTATTTTAAAATAAGTTTTTTTTTTTTTTTTTTTTTTTTTTTTTTTTTTTTTTTTTTTTTTTTTTTTCCAAAATTGCCTTTGTTATTAGCTATTTGATCAAAACCGTTAGATGTACACATCGATCCATATTTTTGTCTTTTTTTAAATGACTAAGTTTATTTTTTCATATCATTGTAAACTTTTGGGATGAGTGATAATTTAAAATGATATCAGAGTAGATCGAGGTCCTGAGTTCGAACCCTGTCTCATTCATTTACTTCCTATTTCAGTTAAATATTCTATATGTTGGATCTCACTTATTAAAAAAATAAAGAAATTTAAGTCCACGTGTGAAAAAGAGTGTTAAAGTATTAATTAAATGATTAAAATACTTTTAAAATCGATAAGTGATAATTTAACAAATAGAGACCGTAAATGAACAACAGGCTAAACATGACAGCAAGTCATGGGTTCAAAAGCACAAAACGATGAGCCTTTGTCAAGCATTTCACAAAAAAATTTGGCTCCAAAGGACGCAGACAAGGTTAAGGTTAATTGATCGACCAGAAGAATTATTTTTAATTTTTGTAAAATAGTGTCTTATTTTTAAAATTGTAAACTATTTTTTTTTCGCATGCACTCTCTCGCAATTCATTTTTCGCCGTCTCTTGAATTTTGTTGCTGGCCACCAGCTTGCTGGAATCCTCCTCTGGCCGCTGCCATCGGAGTTCACTGTATTTATTTTGTAAAACTGTAAAAAATCTCGAATGTAAAAAGAATTTAATTTCTGGACTGTTTTTCAGACGCACATGCACATCGTTTTAAATTGCGACGCACTGAATCCGCTACAAGACTGTCGCTTAATACAGAGCTGTCAGCTGAATCACATAATTACAGTTTCATGCTACGTTACATTAATGCAGGGAAAAATTAGGTGGTGCCACGATTTTAGTCATATCTACTTATTTGGAATGGGGACCGGCTCCCTATTGAGAAGCTACACGCCAACTCCTTTTTTTTTTTGGATAGTTTTTGTTTATTTGTTGTTTTTATTTATTTATTTATTTTAATTTTATTATTATTATTATTATTTATTTATTTTAAAAAACTCTAATTTTAAATTTATGAAACTCGAGCTCATTCAATGGCCAAACCGAGTACCCTTTGGAGAACTTAGCTTGAGTAAGTTTTCTTTTTATATATATATATATTTTGTTTTAAGCAAAATAAAATAAAAAATTTAACTAAACAAAATTAACATTTTATTAATTAATTGGACATGCTACATATAACATCTTCTCGTCCTTCTCCCATACTCACTTTTTAAAATAACAATTGAATTTGTGGAGCTTATGTGGGTCCCACATATAGGCCTCATAAATTCAATTTCAAGGCAGATAATCATGCTATAACGAATTATAATAGCAAGTATTTATATGAATTTTACTTATGTTAGTTGTATGGATCCCCTCGATACATGTTTTCAAATTATCTGAACTCCAAAGTAAGATGGGTATATATACTAATTCATCCAAAAAAAAAATAGATGGGTATACACTTATCTATTTAAAAAGTAGGTTAATTATATGATTACCCAAAACTATAACCTACATGCTCAAGAATCATCATCAAACCCTTAAGATTCAACCTAAAAGCTTTAAACAACAAACCTACACTTATAACTACGAGAATGTATTTAAAACAATAGCTAATCAACATGTAAATGTGCTTATAACAATGAAATGACCAAGATTATAGCAAAGGTTTACCTCTCTTTAAGGTAAATTTCAATAATCCTTAATTCCCCTCTCTTTTCATTTCTAGGATTTCAAATTTGAAGAGGCGTGAAAATGGGCAACATTAGGCATCTCTATCCTTAAGTAGTCTTCTATGGTCGTGTACAATTGATCGCTAAGGTGTCCAATGTCCAAATTTTATTTGCATGCAAACTGTCATTGATTGATCGGTACCTCATCGATTGTTCAATAGGGTTGTGTCAGCATCGATTGATCAATGATCTTGATTAATTGATCGTCCATTGGTGAATGACTCTAAAGTCCAAAAGAAAATAAAATATCTCATTTTTCCCACTTAAGTACTTATAACCAATTTTATTATACACTTAGGAATTAGTTAGAGCATATTTAATCCCAATCAAAGAGTGGGGTGTTACAGCTATTGTTAGAGATCGTGAGGTAAATGTGTTGGCATCCATGCACTATAAAAAACCTTATATATCCGATCCCACAAATGTTAGAACTTTTTGGCACTTGAAAGGTAGTGAAACTTATAAGAGATTTGAGATTTCAACATGTCATAGTGGAGGGAGATGCATCGGAGGTTGTGCAAGCATTGAAAAAGGAAAGGTGTTGCTAGAGTTGATACGAGCAGTTGATTAACAGTACAAAGTTGGTCCTAAGCTGTTTTTAATTATGACAGAGTAGTGATTGGTGATTTTTTGAATGAAATTGATTTGTTTATTGAAATGTGGAGGATAGGGCCGATTAGGAGTCTCCTACCAATCACTACTCATTATGACATGTGGGACATGTACATCAACAAGGAAACAAACTCCACAGCTCACCACCTAGCTAGCGAAGGTGGCTACTCACCAATCTTTGGATCAAGTTTAGATGGAAGGCTTTTCTTTTTTAACTCACGATCTTGTACATTTATACTTGCTTGTTACTCCTTGATTTTTTGAAAGCTTATTTATTTATTTTTTTAAAAAAAGATTCCAAAGAAAATGAGAAAGATTTTGAAGTCCTATTAGTTAAAGTTTTAAAAAATTGGTATTTTAAAAAATCTTTTGGAGATGCTAGCTGTTAGGTACCTACTTATATTAGGTCAGGAAAAAGGAACCTAGTTATATTACACTTTCAAGTTAGGTACCAACATTTATTGGCCGGCGAGACCAATAAATATTTGGATGAATCTCAATATATTCTTTCGGCTGCTGTACTGCTTCCACCAATTCCATTCCTTTTATTTTAAACAAAATTACACTTACACCTAAGCTATTAATTGAAGTAATATTTTTTTCAAAACTATAAATAAAATTATAATGTGCCATATTTGTTCTAAAAATAACAAAAATATTCTTAAGAAAAAAAAATTAAAAAATTACACAAGACCCTCGGCCACTGTGAGTTGCAATTTTTTTTTTTTTTTTTTTTAATTTATAGATTAATTTTAGTCTTTTTGCAAAAAAAAAAAAAAATTAGGAACATTTTTATCTTTTTACTAGACAATAGTGTTCTCTTTGCATCATTTATAATATATTATTAAATTTTTTATTATACACTTTCATAATTATAGGATTTGAGTTCAAATTTCTATTATTTTTTACAGTTGCATGATGACAAACATTCAGCATTTTGAATTTTTGTAAGAGCTATGATAGGCAGGGGACACTCATCCGTCCCCTGTCCTACTTTTAATAATATAATAATATATTATATTACTTTTTTATTTATTTTCTTTGATTTTATCACTTTTTACTTATATAATATATTATTATATTATTAAAAGTAGGACAGGGGACGGATGAGTGTCCCCTGCCTACCATTTCCCTTTTTGTAATAGGTTAGGTGTAGGTGTACAGTGTACTTTTGTTTAAAATAAAAGAAATGGAATTGGTGGAAGTATCAAAAGCGAAAGCACGTGTATCGAGCAAAGGACAAAACAATGTCGTTTTGCAGTACAGCATGTATGCGGTAGTGGATCCTCCAATTCTTTGCACTTGCCGTCCAATCAAATTAATATTTTCAAACTTAGGTAGTAGGTAACTCCCATAAAGAATATGTTATTCTTGCGTTAGATTATCCTATATCAAATTATATTGGGTATGAGATCCATATATATAAGATTCAGATACATAAATTTCACACCTTATGTGTCGTAGTGTAAAATTGATGTAGAGTACTATTGTGATGCATGTACAAAAATCATTTCCCCTCTCATAATGCTTCCGACATAATATGTTATTTAGACGGATTTGTATCCTTTACAATTATTTGTTTGAATTTCAAAGAATTCGAGTACGTGATTGTAAGAGACTATTTATAGGACCTACCTGACCAAATAAAAATTAGGCTACTTAACCATTTATCCGGTTATTTAAGTTTTATTAGTAGGTTTTTATAATTACCTTTTCAAATTTAAACAAATAATTATAAAGAATTATGTTCCGATAATCACCTGCATGACATAAAAAATGAGTCGATAGCAGCGATATGCCGCATTGCATTTGGGTGGTGCTGGCCCTGCTGGGGAGCGTCTCTACAATTAATTGGGTAACTGTACATATATGCTCTGTCAAAGTCAAACGATGACCCATGTGCATGTAATATAGTGGGTTTTTTTTTTTTTTTTTTTTTCATAATTATGAATACCAGAAAAAAAAAGGTAAGAAATTATATTTGAATGATTTAAAGAATAAAAATCAAAATAAAAAAAATAATGTTTGAGTACGTACTGATAGTTATTTTTGAAAAAAAAAAAAAATATGCATCCAAACATTTCAATTATTATTGGAACTGTCATTTTAAATGAATTAATATCTTGATTCAGAAAAAAAGGCAAAAAGAAAAAAGGGACTAATATATTGTTTAAAAGCTCAGTCATGACACAAAAAAGGAGCCTGTAATGGGTTGCCACATGGCATTTGGGCGTTGGGGGACCTGCCATTGCATTCATGGCGGCTTAATTCTCTTCAACGAATTAACCAATAATAGAAGATCATAACGCATTATATATTGCCTTCCAAATCCATGCACATATCTTAGGAAGTTAGGATCGAGTATCTTAGGAGTATATATGGCTACCAAACCAGGGATCCTCACTGACTGGCCATGGCAGTCTCTTGGTAGCTTCAAGGTATTGGTCATGCATGCATGCAGTTTATATATGGTCAAGTTTGATGTACAAATTAATAGCGGTTTTATTATATACTATGAAAAGATTCACTTGTTGATGTTGTCGATCGTGTGAGCTTTGGTTTCTTATTATATTTTTACTATGGAAAAGCAGTTCTAGCATCTTTCTTCTTTAATTTATTATTATTATTTTTTAAATTTCCTTAATTTTGTGTTCTCCTGTTGGGAATTAAGTACGTGATTTTGGCTCCATGGGCGGTTCATAGCACTTACTCGTTCATGCTAAAGGGAGAAGACGTCGGCTACTTCCTTATACTTCCATTCCTTTTGTTGAGGATGCTGCACAACCAGATATGGATTTCACTATCTCGTTACCTAACAGCCAAAGGCAAAAATAGGATTGTGGACAAAGGTATCGAATTTGAGCAGGTTGATAGAGAAAGGAACTGGTAAGTAAATTTGCTTTATTTTTATTTTTATTTTTGTGTATTATTTCACATGATAAGAACAATCACAGCTAGCTGGAAGCTCTTTCGATCACTTCCATGCATTGACACATGATTGATGTTTGTTTACAGGGATGACCAGATCTTGTTCAATGGAGTGCTATTCTACATAGGCCATATGATTCTTCCAGGGACTCATAACCTGCCCTTCTGGAGAAGTGATGGTGTGGTTATGGCAACTCTGCTTCATGCGGGTCCAGTGGAGTTCCTCTACTACTGGCTTCACAGAGCATTGCACCACCATTACCTTTACTCTCGCTACCATTCCCACCACCATTCTTCCATTGTTACAGAACCAATTACCTGTAAGATACTTCATTTTTTTTTAAGTACGTTTATATATATATATATATAATGTTACTCTTTACATACTAGCTGACATAGTGTGTCTTAACTGAATATTCATGTTAGCTATGCTTAAAATCGTAACGTTCTCTATTTCTCGATCTTTTATTTATATATATAATCTCGATCTTCCGAAATATATGTAATTATTCCCCAACGAACCCTTTGAATTTTCTTTATAAACAGTTATTGCATGTTTGGTTGAGACTTGTACATCTGATGTACGGTATTTGGTCCCGTCGTCAGGCCAAACATTTTTCTGAGGTTGACGTCTACTCTACTTATTAATTAAATCCCACTTATTACGAAGAAATCTAAACCCACATTTGGGAGAATATTAAACTCAACATTGTCCATGAGATTTTCTTTTCTTATGCTTCGTACGGATGAAACCATGTTATAGCATTGTTCTTTAAAATGAGGGTGATCGATTTGGTTCCTTCCAATTGATGAAAACAAAATAAAATAATTCTATGACTATTACTAAAAACTTCATTTTTTCTCCTTCTTTCATTTTAATGATTTATAATTAAATAAAGATATATGTTTATATATATAAACTAGGCCATGGTCTGTCAACTATGGGTCTGCCCATAATAAACTAGGCTGTCATCTAAACTATACCATGATGAACAAGACTCCGACGATTATAAGGGTATATATGTCATTGGAGCGAAGGACACAAGCTAAGAATGTTACATTAGTAATTACGGAACGCGTACGCTGCACATGTCTAACTTGCGTCGTGCGTGCATGTAGGCAATGAACACAAATTTAAGCTATATATTATTGAGATGGAATAATAACTCGATTTATTGAAGAAAGAATACATTATCTCTTCTAACTATTAAAATTTTTTTGATGTTTTTTTTAAACTTTCAAATTGCATAATAGTTGGAAGGCCGGGGGCTATATGAAATATATGTACGTAGTTCGTCAAGTTAGTTTTCTAATATAATTGTATGTTCATATTATATGGCAGCTGTGATCCATCCATTTGCAGAACACATAGCGTATTTCATACTGTTCGCAATACCATTGTTGACAACATCGTTCACGGGGACTGCCTCAATAGCATCCTTCTTGGGTTACGTCATGTATATTGATTTCATGAACAACTTGGGTCACTGCAATCTTGAGCTCATTCCAAAGTGGCTCTTCACCATCTTTCCCCCGCTCAAGTACTTCATGTATACCCCCTCGTAAGTCTCCTGAGCTGGCCTCCTACTAATTATATCATACTATTAATTTTTAAATCATTTATAATAACTTAATTATTATGAGAGAATCCTTTGGAGAAAAGATCAAGAGTATTAATTGCACATTAATATTTGTGCCTTCAATATAAGGTATTAATTGCTCAGTGTCTTTTCTTTTTACCTCTGCATTCTCGATCTTTTCAATGTTATCTGCTTTCAGTGCTTTGTTGGATGGGATTTCAAATTTTCAACTCTAAAATTGAACAATTATTGAATTGCTGCATCGAGAAGCGTATAAAATTGCTGCATACACTTGATTATTGATAAAGATAATAAAGTAACATATATGTTGGGATTTTACCATACCGGTTTTGTTTGGTAAGTGATTTGACTTGTAATGCTAAAATTGTGAATTGTTATGTTTTTAGAATTAGTAAATAATGGTATATGTGATATTTAGTAAAAAAATTTATATTGAAAAATAAAAAAGTTTGCATTTTAGTGAATTTTTTAATTGAATAATAATAATAAAATTATTGATATGATATAAAAAGTGAAAAAAATGTGAATATTTTAAAGTTAATTGTTATTGAAAAATGTGAGAAAAAAAAAATACTTGAATAATAGAAAAATACTATTTTGACATGACAAACTACTTGCCAAACATGGCCACTAATAAACAAGGGTGCGTTATTTCAACCCAAAAAGTGTTGTTCACAATCAGCTCAAAAAGTGTAGATCTCACTTGAGAGCTAGAGATGCAAAACTAACACTTTTAGAGCATCTCCTTAGCATCTTCAGCAAGAAAGTTAAAATACCTACCGAAAAAGTATAAATATCTATTTTAACTACTCATTTTTTTTTAAATACACTTAAATAGATTCTCTATTCTATCATCTACTTGCATTTAAATATTATTTTTCATTCTTTTTTTATTATTATTTTTTTCTCCTCCTTTTCCCTTCTTTCTCAGTTTCTCCATGCACTTCTTCTCCCCTTTTCTTCTTCCTGTCCGATCACTCTTTCTTGTTCTTTCTTTCTCTTTTCGTTTGAAACACACCAAGAGAGAGATCGAGGGATTTAGGGAGAGACCCATGAGAGGAGAGCCGGAGATGGAGAGAACCAAGAGGCCAAGACTGATCCGAGAGAGAACCCGCTAAACCCAACGAACCCAAACGAAACCCATCAACCTGATCCTCCATGAGTCGAGCTCCAATTGCCTGAGATGAGTTTCGGTTGAGCTAGGCGCGGATCCGGCGGAGTCAGAGGTGATTTCCGGTGATTATGAGCAATTTCTGATGACTAACCAAGGAGTTGATTTTGGTTGATGATTTTTAGTTGAACTCATCTAATTTTGAAGCTTGAATGTGTCTCTCCTGTTTCGGTTATGTGTATCACGGCTAAAGCTAAATTTATGGTTGATTTTGATGATTTTAGTTGGTTGTTCATGGCCAATTTTTTTTGGTTGGTTATTCATGGCCGACTGTTTTTCTAGAATCAGCGAGGGACGAAGAGAGAGAGAGAGAAAATATTAATAAAAAAAAGTGTAAACAAATGAATAGTAAATAGGTACTGTTCATGGTTAAGGAAAAAACGCCAAAGAAGCTAATTTGTCGGAGAGAAAATAAAGTGCAAAAATAGGCTAAAGTAGGGACACTGTTGTATTATCATCGTCACAAAAAGTTCAGGATTATCTTGATTATCTTGACTCCATTAATTGCTGTTATCTTTATATGAATTTTAGTAAATTATACTCTAAAATCTTTGACTCAACAGGTTTCATTCACTACATCACACCCAATTCCGCACCAATTATTCACTTTTCATGCCTATATACGATTACATGTATGGGACCATGGACAAGTCCTCGGATGCTCTATATGAGGCTTCACTAAAAAGAGGCGAAGAGTCACTTAATGTGGTACATTTAACGCATCTAACGACACCAGAATCCATTTATCATCTACGGCTAGGATTTGCCTCCTTAGCCTCCAAGCCCCACAAGTCCAAATGGTACTTGCTGTTGATGTGGCCAGTGACACTACTATGGTCTTTGATTCTAACTTGGAACTATGGCCGTACATTTGTTCTAGAGAGCATCACCTTCGGAAAACTCAAATTGCAGTCTTGGGTGATACCAAGATACAATATACAAGTAAGAAACGTACCTTGGCAACTCTCATTGTTCATTTCTCTTACTATATATTGCCATCCAGCTTGTGTTTAGTTTTAGTTGACCTAGACTCGTTAAGATTGTGACACGTGCTCTTTGTGCCTGTTATGAGACACGTGTTCCAATTTCAACGAGTCTAATTCTAACTAGAATTGAACTCAAAAGAAACCTAGCTAATTATTGCTGGTCAAATTCAATTTGATTCAACTACTTTTTTTTTTTTTTTTAAATATCTTCAGTATATGTTACAATGGCGAAGGGAATCTCTCAACAACTTGATTGAAGAAGCTATACTAGATGCTGAAGTGAGAGGAGTTAAGGTGCTAAGTCTAGGTCTTCTAAATCAGGCAAGTAAATCCAGCTTTCTAATATTAAATTGATAAAGTACAGAAACTACATGCACTTATCTTAGTCAAAAGTCTAGGTTTGCGCACAACCTTACTCAATGGGCCGTCTTTACTGGTCACAATTAATGGAAGCATTCATATTGTGTCTCTCCCCCATTGTTGTTGTCCCGATTAGTAATTTGAACTCCACCTAGGCGTTTCATTTCTTATTGTGTCTTTTTGTTTTTGTTGTTAATTTCTTTTGTTTTGGTTTATTTGCTTTTGTTATTTGCTGAAAAGAAAAAGAAAAAGAAAAAGAATCTAGCATTCTAATATATTACTTGAAACTCTGTCGGTCCAATGGTTGGTTTACACAATGGAGAATTGTTGATGTAAGAGAATTAAATTCAATCCATATCCTGGATCTCTGATATGATTCAGTCTTATTTCTATATTTTTATCCCCATGAGCTCCTCCTATTGGAAATGTTGAAGAAAGTGACACAAAGAAAAGACATAGATATTCATTCTTTCTCACAGTATTTTATCAATATTTATTTATGTAAATTTTTGCAGGGGGAGGAACTTAATAAAAATGGTGAGCTTTACATCCAAAAGTACCCTCAGCTTAAAATAAAGCTGGTGGATGGAAGCAGCTTAGCAGTGGCTGTGGTGCTAAATAACATTCCAAAAGGAACAACTCAAGTGTTTCTCAGGGGCAGCCTTACTAAGGTTGCTTACGCAATTACCAATGCTTTATGTGAAAGGGGTATCCAGGTATGTTTTAATTGTAGAATTCTTGCTCAACCTAGAGTGCAATCTTATATTTTTACTTCTTCTTCTTCTTCTTTTTTTTATTTTTTATTTTTTATTTTTTTTTTATTTTTATTTTTATTTTTATAATGTTGCTTAGCTTAAAAAAGAAAAAAGAATATCGTTGAACTACATGTGAGGAGAAGTATTAGAGTATTTCATTAGTGATTAAATTCAACCATTCAAATCAGTTTAAACTTTTAGAATGGTAAGTGGTGATTTAAAACTACTTTATTCAAGCATTTGGCTTAAACAAGCTCAATTTCTTATAATCAAAGTCCTTCTAATATTCTTTCATATGTAAACGGAAATAATAGAACTAATCGTGGAAATTCGGATAAAAAGTATTCAATATTGATGAATAAAACTGGCCTCTCACATGAATAGTTAATATATAGATTTCATCTTAACTTCACCTATGTGCAGATTTACTGTTATGTTAAACAAGAGAGAAAGACATTCCTCAGAAAGAAGAAAAAAAAGAAGAAGAAAGAAAAGAGAGAGACTTAAGATTTTGCATTTAGTTTTTTTAACACTATACTATAACTGCATGTATGATCAGGTGGCAATACAATACAAGGATGAGTATGAGAAGCTTCAATTAAGGCTCACCACAAAGTCGGAAAATAACTTGATCCTTTCAGCAAGTTATGCTGATCAGAAGGTAAAATTTGCAACTCATTTCATGATTGCTCATGACAATCTTTCTTTTTGCTGGATTTAAAGAAAGAAATGGTATTAACAAATTCACCATTTTTATCGTTTATATATATATATATATATATATATATATGGTGGTCCACGTACATGCAAGAGGAACTAGTTAATTTGTATTAAACCCAATGCTAACAAGTTTTCTTGCTTATATAAAAAATCTAGCTCTCAAAAGAGCTTGATCTCTTTTATGTAACTAGTTTGTTTTGTTCATTAATTACTATGAGTAGAGGTGGGTAATTGAGATTTTGTAACTAGTGCTAGCTTGATAGTTGAGGCCGGCTATTAATATAATTTTGTAACAAGTTTGTTTTGTTCATTCTGCCGATTAAATAGTTATCTGAAAAATAGGAACATTCTTAAATATCTGGAAAGGTGGACAATTGAGATTAAGGCTCTTATTTAGTTTAGTCAATGATAAATTTCAATTGAATAATGATTCAATGCCACCTAAATATACAACTTTTCACCACCTTGCCTATGTGGCAAGGTGGTCCCCCACTATTTTTTGAGTTTTTTTATTTTTTAAAAATAAATTAAAGTGGGGAATCACCTTGCCACATAGACAAGGTGGTGAAAAGTTGTATATTTAGGTGGTAGTGAATCACTACTCATTTCAATTATATACTTGTATTCAATAATCCAATAAATTAAAAAGAGAGTTAATTGTTTAAGTGAACTGTTAAATGGTATGATAAGGGAAGTGTGACATTGATCAAAGTCAACCCCTGCAGGTAACGAGTACTTATTTACTCACCATAATTAATAGAGAAATTAGTACGGTTTATCTATAGATTTTTATGAGAAATATTGTTTGAAGTCCTACAATTTATACTATAAGTTATTTAAAAACTAACATGACAATTAATGCGTGTGGCACTTACCATATCAGTCACTAAACAATTAAATTTGTTTGTGGTTTACGTGGCAATGCCATGTTAGTTTTAAGTACCCATATGACGCCTATTTATCGCGCTAGCCACTGAATATATAATTAAATTTGATTATGGTCGACGAGATAATGCCGCATTAATTTGTAATAAGATACTAGTAAAAATGGTAGCATCATAAGCATTTTCTTTTTATGAGATTCATGGCATAATTAATAAAATATAAAAGGATTTTTTATTTTTAAGTGTTTACAACCCTATGGAGCTAATTGATCAAACTTTTAAAGACTATGATATGACATAATTGAAATTTGCAGACATGGTTAGTGGGAGATGGATGGAACGAAGACGAACAACTGAAGGCATCAAAAGGAACATTATTCATTCCTTTTTCTCAATTCCCACCAAAGAAAATACGGAAAGATTGCTTCTTCTACAGCACACCAGCAATGATCACTCCCACATCTTTCATCAACATGCACTCTTGTGAGGTTAATATTTTAAATCATCAATTATTTCAACCGTTTAAGCTTTTGATGATAAAAAAGAAAACTAGAAATTTAATCATTTGGTTAGTATTTTAATACTTTATCTTTCATTATGTGACAGAATTGGCTGCCAAGGAAAGTGATGAGTGCTTGGCGTGTCGCTGGGATATTGCATGCCTTAGAAGGGTGGAATGTCAACGAGTGTGGGAACACTTTGTTAAACATTGAGGATGTATGGAAAGCAAGTCTTCGACATGGGTTCCGTTCTTTTATGGTGCCCGTTTGATCGTTCTTTAGCTTACTTTTATACTTTATATTCATATGTAGAACATATTTATATATATCTCTATATATGTGTGTGCCTGTCTATTTTTATATTCTCTCCAAATAAAATGTAGCTACATATCTCATGTAATTTGATGCATTCAGTTCTACTGAAGAAGAAAAAGGACGTTTACACAAAAATTAGTTTATATATATGATAATAATTAGGTACCCAGAGGCTGTAGCAAGATCTATATACGCAGAGATAGCTTCATATAAACATCTTCGTTCAAAAAGCTATGAAAAAACATGATTAGACAGAGATGTACGTGTGTGAGTATGTGACATCTTATATAACTTAAGTTAGAATATATTTAGGTTATATTCTAAATATAATATTATTGATTTATATTTTTTAGTCTTGATCGATTTGTATTTTCTAGTATAAGTCGATTTAGGTTTACTTATATAGGTTGACTTATTCAATTATAAATAGGGACCTACATACTGTAAATAATCAAGTTATTAAGCAAAGTGTAGTCCTTTGAACTTTACTCTATTGATGTAGGTTATAGATCAAACCACGTAAATTCTCTGTCTCTTTTCTCTCTCTTCCATCCTTCGAACCCTCGACCTGGTCCAGGTAACAAATGCCACCAACCTGTAACATCCCTAGCCCGTAAAGGGATAGGATTGTCACTTTACTCTCTCATAGGCGCAAAGATTACTAAGGTTTATCAGAGCAATTACTACATGCCATACTAAATGCATGATAGCGAAATTTAAAACTTCATAAAATGAAGAAAGTTTGTTTTTTTTTTTTAAAAAAAAAAAAAAAAATTATGATTCTTTATTAAATAAGTCATAATCTTGAAATCGTGCCAATGCACTTCCTAAAAAATAGTATGTATCTCAGATGGACTCAATACTTAACCCCGCCCCCATTCCGGCCTCCTAGATTGAACTGTTGATCACCTGAAAACAAAGAAGTAAACTACATGAGATGAAAGGTTCAATAAATAAATCTCCAACCATAAAACAGTTGAGTTAAATTCATTTTCTTTAAACCATTTACTTAACACGATTTATTTCTTGTAACACTTCAAAACACATTTAACACATATCACTATTTGAACAAGGATAAAACATTCTTCCTTGGGAAAAAAAAAAAAAAAAAATTCTTCTTTAAAAACTAGTACTTTAAAGCATATTTAGCACATATCACAAAAATCCCTAACCCTATAAATATACCCCTTAGTCGCCGGCCTCTCTTCTTCACTCAAAACTTTCAAAGCTGCTTCTTCCATTTCGTGGACCACTATAAATATACCCCTTAACCGCCAGCCTCTCTTCTTCTCTCAAAACTTTCACAGCCACCTCTTTCATTCAGCCACATCTTTCATTTCGTGGACCACTATAAATATATCCCTTAGCTGACAGCCTCTCTTCTTCTCTCAAAACTTTCTCAGCCGCCTCTTCCATTTTGTGGACCACTATAAATATACCCCTTAACCGCCAGCCTCTCTTCTTCTCTCAAAACTTTCACAGCCACCTCTTTCATTCAGCCACCTCTTTCATTTCGTGGACCACTATAAATATACCCCTTAGCCGCCAGCCTCTCTTATTCTCTCAAAACTTTCATAGCCACCTCTTCCATTTTGCGGACCACTATAAATATACCCCTTAGCCGCCAACCTCTCTTCTTCCCTCAAAACTTTCACAGCCGCCCCTTCCATTTCGTGGACCACTGCAGGTATACTCTCTTGTCCCTTTGTTCTTCTTTCTTCCATTTTCTTGATTTAGCCATAGATCATATGTGTTGTCCCTTTTCATTGCTTTTTTGTTGGTTTCCATTTCTGTTAATTGGAGTGTATTGTTTTTATTTCTTCTTTTCTTTTCCTGTTGGATCTAATCCGTAGCAGCCCCACAACCTAGCTTGTCCTTTTCTTTCTTCTTCTCTCCTAGCTGTGAGCATAGGAGGAGTAGCCCTCATTTTTCTTCTTCTTTTCTTGTGGACAACATGGTCCCACGTCCTTGTCCAGCTTTTGTTTCTTCTCCCCTTTCTTTTGTTCCTTCTTTTTTATAACAAGACATGTCTAGTTCTTTTGTCCTTTTCTCTTCATTTTAAAAATTGAGAACTTGCTTATTATTATTTTATTAAATGTTTTATTTTTGTTGTTTTCTTCTTTCTTTTTGCCTTTCATTCTATAGATCTACTACAGGCCTTGTGGTTAATTGTTGCTTTGTCCTTTAATTCCCTTTTAGTTGTCCCGTCGAAAGCATGGTTTTCTTTTGTTGATTATCTATTCTTTTCTCTCTTATTTTCTGCTTTTTCCCTTTTTCCCTTCTAAACCCAAAGAGATCTCATTCCTGTACAACTGTAAGGCAGATTCTAGAGACATGGGTGGGTCCCACGTAGTGAGTCACACGTGAAATCCACCTCATGTCTCTAACCTCCTGCACAACAGTGTGCAACTGTTGTGCAGGAGGCTTTTTCCAAACCCAAAACCATCCGTAACAAATATATGTGGTTGGTTTCCATTATTTTTCCCTGTACTTAATGCAGTAGGTCATGTAATGAAATTAATTTTGTGCACTTTCCTTTTCTTGCCTATTTTGCTTTTCTTCCTTTTTTCGTTCATGGGTAATTGATAATTTCCTATTGTATTTTAAGAAACTAATTTAACTACTAACACTAAAAAAAAAATCACATTTTCTTAACGGTTTTCAAAACCGTCTAGAATTATAGTTTTACAGACGGTTTTATAAAACCGTCTGTATATTTTAATTTCCAGACGATTTTATTGTAACCATCTATAAATTTACAGATAGTTTTAATAAAATCGTTTAGAAATTAATAATCAGATAAATTTAGAGACGGTTTTTTTGAAACTGTTTGTATGTTACAAACAGTTTACAAAAGGTTTCTTTGGAAACCGTCTGTAACATTTTTTTTTCCTGTTTCTTTCTTTTTAAAACACATCGTTTTTCTTTCTCACTTTGAAAAAAAACCATCTCTCTCTTAGAGCTCTTTGTCGTTCTTCTTCCTCTCTTCGGCAGGCGATTGAAGACAGACGTCGACGAGATCTGGATGGTCGGCAGGAACGGGACGCACGACGGTTTTTCGGTCGAAATTGTCAAAGCTACGCCGGTGTACGTGCATGGGTTTGACAGATCCGGCCGAAACCCATGCTCGGCTAGATTTGTTGCTGGAATACAGAGAGAGATCCGACTGGAATACGTGGATTTCCGGCCGGTTCTCTCTTCCTCTCCCTTTCTCTCCTCCCTCGGGCCTCCTCGTCACCACTCTCTTCCAAACTACCAGACGGATCTTTGTTTTCTTTTTTTGGGGGTTTGGATTGTGTTTGTTGTACATTTTGTGTTTGTTTTGGGTTTGGAATTAATGTTTGATGGGTAGTGTGAGAGGATGGGTGCGGTGGAGAAGAAGCTGATGGAGATGGAGATCGCGTACGTGCGACTGTGACAACCTTCTGGTGGTCCCTTTAGCTGGCGAGATGGACAAAAATAATAATAATTATAATTTTAAAAAAAAAAAAAAAAAACAAATTCTAGACGATTTTGGACAAAACCGTCTGGAATTGTGGACGGTTTGGCCCAAACCATCCATAATCAGGATTAGTGACACATTTTCGTGGACTTTTTAAAATCGTTCAGAAAAAATCGTCTGGACCTTTTTCAAGACGATTTTTTGCAATTTCTGGAATTCTTGAAATTTTTGTAGTGTAATAATATTTTAGTATGCTTCTAATAATTTATTTTGAGTATATGTATAATTTTGTGATATCTAAGTTTATCAAAATTACAGTTGTTACAAAGTATAAAAGGACGGGTATTGATAAGCCCTATTATATATTTTATGGAGTTATTTTAACAACCGGTAATATTTCAGAAACTTATATGTATATATATAATGAGGTCTGTCTTCTTAGCACATGCTGCATTTTTCCTTATTATATTAACAACATGAAACTTTATCAAATTATATGACTCCAATAGAAAATAATTCTTATGATATTTGCCTTTATTGAATCCTATTTCTAATAATAAAAATATGTTATTAAACTTATTTAATAGTTTAATTATTATACGGTTAATGTCGTTAAATGTACTTCGGGAATCCATTCTCAATAGACTAGTAAGACGAACCATAGTAGCATCAGTATGGTGTCTAGTGTTGAGTTGTAGTATTAATTTATTGGAACCTGTATTCAAGTGACTAGCTAGCTGCTAAGGAAATTGTCTTAACTGCATTCAGAGAGGCAAGTAGATCCTTTACGCCTTCTAAAATTGTTTATTTCATCCCTTATTTTTAGCATAGTTGTGGATAATCGTTATATTTATGTATTACAAATTTACCTTACGTACATAAAAGATTTCTAAAGAATGTTGAAATGAAAAGTTGTTTGTGGAAAAATGATACTTTTGAAATCCAAAATTTGTTGAGAAAAGTATTAGTATGAAATACATTCCAATATAGTAACTTCTTTATTTTTTTTTTAAAGTTCCCGATATGGGGAAATCGCTAGTTTTAGAAAGTGATAAAAAGTTAAGTATATAATTGTAAAACCCTCATACATGTTGCCTCTATATATACAAGAAACGTGAAAGAATGAGAAAAGTTTTATGAGATAAATAATGAGAAAAGTTTTGTGAGATAAGGGCACGTGTGTGGAGGAGATTATTTTTTACCCCAGAGATATTGACAGATTCACAGAGGATTAAGCTCGGTACCGTTGCTTGAGATGGAAGCGCACTTGCTGAAGAACGTTGAGAAGGCAATAATCCGTCTCTAGGTTATACGAAGTGCACTTTCATTAATTAGCTGACGGGGTAGGCCTGCGGCCACAGTTACCTGCCATGATCACAACAAAAACCGCGCAACCCTAAGTACAAATGGCGTAATAGTGTATATGGGCCATATTATGAGAAATTTGTTTTAAGCATATTAGTGTAATTATATGTTTCAGAGAAAAGAAATATGCTTTAACTTAGTTTTATTGAGAATGACATCGTTTTTAATTAGCGATATGAGACAAAGAAGTTTTGAAAGGTTTCCAAGAGATTCAATGTTTTTTTTCTAAAAAAATAAAAAATAAAATTAAAAAAGGGTTTTAAAGAAGAAGGTTTATCTTATTTAAATAGTAATATGTGTTAAATGTACTTTGAAATGCTACAGGAAATAAATTGTTTTAAGAAAAGGGGTTTAAAAAAAAATGAATTTAACCCAACAGTTTTTTGGTTGGGGATTTACTTACTGAGCCTTTCGGCTCATTCAGTTTTACTTTTTGTTTTCAGGTGATTAGAAGCTCAGTTTAGGAGGCTAGAATGGGGGCGAGATTAATTATTAAGTCCATTTAGACTGCATACAATTTTTATAATAAGTGCATTGGCACGATTTAAGGATTTGACTTATATTTTGTTTACAACAAATCTTTCCGTAATTTACGAAGTTTTGAATTTGGTGCCTTATCTCGTCATGCATTTAGTATCGCATGTAGTAAATGCTCTGGTAAACCTTAGAAATCCTTGCGCCTCTAAGTGAGTAAATTGTCAATACTACTATTTTTTGGGCTGGGGTTGTTACAGTTTGGTTTGAGATCGATTCATTTATTAAATAAATAGAGTTTGAACAAAAAATTTGGATTGCTTTTTAAATGAGCCAAACTCGTATATGCTTGTCTAACTTCTTTTTTCTTTTATTTTTATAATATATATATATTTTTTAACTTCGTAGTGGGAACATGTAAAGTATTTAGAAAAGATAAAAATTAATTATCCTCGTAATGTACTAAATATAGCTTGAACTATTGTAAAAAATAATTATTAATGGGTTTGTGCACGTGTAATGAATATATATATATATAAGACAAACATATAAACTCGAAATTAGATTATTTAAGATTCGATTTAATTTATTTAATTACTTAAATAATAAATCTTAACAATGATTAAATAACCAATAATTAGTATGGATATATGAAAAAAATTAAACAATAACGACATTTAAGTTATATATGATAATATGAAACAAATAAGCCAATTGAGTAACTTGTGAAGAAGATTGAATTCGTTTAAAAAAAAAATTAAATGAACTGGGATTGAACAAATTATCTAGCTCGGTGACAAGCTCGACAGCTCGTGTTCAAAAATACTAAACAAATCAAGTTTAAACATTCAATACTCTACTCGACTACAACCCTAGGCGGCATATATTTATATGTACCTAACCAAAATTCTATCAATATGATGCATCATTGACCATTTTTTTGTTTTCCTTTTTTTTTTTTTTTTTTTTTTGCCTTTTTCATTTTCTTAAAAAAAAAAAAAGGTTTATTCGAGCTTTTCTTTTAGGCATATATATAGATTTGAATTTGGACATGTTTCATATTTAGTTCAAAACAGAAGAAAATTAGTGGTTTCTCCATTGAAAATTAGCCAATCCCTGGCCTCTATTGAAGCATTTTCAACATATTTTTTTTTTAATTTTTTTTAGTTATCCAAAAAAGCAATATTCTGTACCCTACCTTACTTTTTCAACACACACTCTAAAAGGCTCTTTATTTTTATTTTTTTCTCTTTACTTTCTTCATATACTATTTTTTTTTTTTTAGAAGATAAAAATTCAATGTCCATCAAAGTGAGACGAGGAAACATACCCATTTCTATAACATCCCGACCTAAACTAGGGTTAAGAAATCTGTAATTTGGATCCAATGGTTAGTGAAGATTAAGGTTAGACGTAAATGATGAAAAGATGGACCCGAATCGACACTCGGACCAATTTTTGGCTTGGGTGATTGATCACCAAGGAGCCAGGATCGATCACCAGGGTCCTAAAAACCCTAGTGATTGATCACAACCATTTTGTGATCGATCATGCATAGCTTGTCAGTGTGCGATTTTAAGTATTTTTAGGACTCTCAGATGATGGTTTTAGCATATAAATTCACCTTTAAGCTAACCCTAGCCTCCATTTCCATAAATTCATGATAGTTTTGGCTTTTATAACTCCAACTCTTCACACTCATGTCGGCTTACATAAAAAATAAGAAAAATAATTAAAAAATTAAAACTCGTGCACCAGTCCCTGCAACTTTTTCTCCAATTCCATCACCTTCGCCATCATCGTTGAATCAGATTTCAAGCTTCTCTTCTCGCAGTCTTGCAGATATGGGGATGGAAGAGGGGGCTTTGGGTTTGGAAGGAAGAGCGGACTTGACGTTAAAGTTCAAGAGGAAGAATGCTGGCTGAGGCTATAATCGCTGCCATGGACATGATAACGACTCTCTCTCTTTCTCCCTCTCTCTCTCCTGGATCTGTGCCATTTCTTACACCAAATCAAGCATCCAAAAATCTGGTGACTTGGGCCTGTTTACGAAAGCACTAGACAAATTGGGGGCCTTTTGGTCTTTTTATCCACTTAGAACCCACGTGCACCGCACATGTGTCATTTTCCGTCAGAGATGATGGAAAATGCTAACAGAATGGCATAATTGCCGAGTGTTGAACTTTGTAGGGGTTGATTGTTACTTTTAAACATTTGAGGCGAGATTGAAAAAGTGTGTATACTTCGGGAGGGAGTAAAATGTATTTTTCCCTTAACTAAATATACATTTTGTAAACCAAATGCTAACAATTGAGGCAAATCTAGCTCTCAAACGAGTTAGGACAAAGTCGATGTTATTACTTGATTTCCTAATTAGTTTACTTTGTTCATTCTGCCTATTGAAAAGTTATCTGAAAAGTTGGAACATTTTTAAATATGTATTTAGCAGTTCACCTTAAGCAACTCATGATCTCCTTTTTAATTTATTGGATTAAAGACACTTGAATACAAGTGCATAATTGAGAAATTTGTGCGGTTTATCCATAGATTTTTACGAGGAATGTTGTTGGGAGATTGAAGTTAACGTAGTAGTGTCTGGTGGACTAGGGTCACTTCATTTTTTAAGTTCACATAACACTTACCACTCTAACTACTAAATAATTAATTGAACTTGAGTTCGGTTGACGCAACAGTGTCATATCAGTTTGTAAGTTTATATAACACTTCCAACGTCGAACTAAATAATTAAATTTGATTGTTGTTAACATTGTCGTATTACATGGAGCTACGAGCGTGTAAAAAATACACGCGGCCAACTGTGATGCGCATACTTCTAGTCACGTGTACTGTATACACGTAGTTAATTGGACGCGTGTCTACAGTAACAGGTACTGTAGACACGCGGCCAATTGTAGAGTTTTTTGTAGTGCCTCTTCGATAGATAAGGAGTGGTCAACTGCCTCTCACTACAACCTTTTTGTTATTTCTTTTTCAATATAATTTTAATTTAAGAGTAAAATTGCAATCTTATAATAAGCTAAGCCCAGCTATCAACCATATGACATGGATCTACGTGTGCATCTGACGAGTTTAATTTGTAAAAAACGATAAGAACCATTTTGGACAGATAATATAGTCGATCTAGCTAGCTAGAGATCTTTAAGGTACTTTTGATATCTACTACAGTAACTAAATAAATATTTTTTCCTAATATAATTACATGCAAAGAATTCTTGATAGGGTTATAAATTATGTGATACATGAATATGAAATTTGAAGCCTCCTTTTATATATATATATATATATATATATATATATATATATATATATATATATATATATATATATATTATATTGCTTACATAAATAGTAGCATTTATATATGGTCTTTTTTTCTTTTTTCTTTTTCATTAATGCCTTGAAATTGTGTACACAGGATGCATGATATTTCTATCTGGTTTAGTCGTCGTTTATCGATCATAGCTTTACGCAGGTTAGCATCTTGTATACATATATATATATATATATATATATATATGGACAATGCAGTACTAATTGTTGATCGATTTCTTGAGAAAATATGATGACGCATCAAATTAAACTTGCTGCATGTCTTGCTTAGACGTGCATGTATGGATCTAAATGGGTCTATGTGTGATGTGAATCAATTAATACAAAATACAAGAAAATGATAGATTAGCTTGTTCGGAAGAACCGTAATCTCCAATAATTGTTTCGAGTGAACTAAAAACTCTAAAAAAAATTGTATCTTACTTAACAATATTCAACATAATATTATTCCACAGTCTATTTCTTTAAATATACAATTAAGCTAGCAACTCATAAATGAGTGTAACTCTATTTTAAATAAAGTTTCACTACTTATATTCCATTCCTTTAGTTAGATAATTAATTCTACAGTTATTAAAAGAGAAGTTTAAATAAAAACATCTACTAATACTCGTGTTCGATCTCCTGCTAAAAGAAATGGCCCGGCCATGCATGTGAACCCACCACTGGAATGTCAGGAAGAGTACCTGTGCATGTGATGATGCTAACAGCATTCATTATTTCATTTGTACGTGCATGGTGAACGCTAGCTTGGCCCCGTGTAACACTACCGTTGAGTGGCGTACTCGACCTAGCGAGTAAAGGAGTGCTCCAATTTTAACAAATTTTTTTTTTCCTTTTTCTTTTTGCTGTTTTTGGGCTCAGTCACGCGTGCATTCCTTCCATTAACGTGGCTACAATATCTAGAAGTGAGCTTCTACACATCCTCTCCTTATCTCCCTTATCACCCTATCTAGAATGCAATGAGAGGCTTTCTCCGTATGGATTTGTCCGTCCATAAGAGAAACGTATGACTTCCTTAGCAAATTTATGAGCTACTCCATTCGCCTTCCTTTTGACATAAAGCCCATTTCATAACTGCAAACTATTTAACCTATTGCAATATGAACCATATATATAATAAATCTCTATTTATTAAAAACTACAAAAATCTATATATATATTATACTTAGAGCCCTTTATGTACACTAATAATAGCTGTCATGTAAATACCATTTATTAAGAGTTTCGGTTTTTGGTCGCACTTGAGATATAATACTTTTATAATTTCTATACAACTTTTATACAACTCTAACAATTATTTTTTTTAAATCAATCATTGGATATGTAAGACCCATATGTAGAAAAATAAATCCAAATTAATGTTAAGTAAAAAAAAAGTTGTTGTATTTGTATAAGAGTTGTACGTACAACAATCATTTCTCTATATATAAAATATTTTGTGAGTTTTTAGAGTCAAAATACGGTAAATACCATTTGTAACTCAAATGAGGGGATTTTGATATATATCTAAATAAGTCTTAATTAAGCCGGTCGTAATCCCTTTTTTAGTTAACAAAAACTCATTAAGGGTTCATTAAGTTACGTTTTTATTGTAAATTATTTGATTGATATTTATGTAATGAAAATGTTCCGTGTGATATGGGTAATGAAAAAAGAAACTAATTAACACAAATTAAAAGAAGTAATTAAAGGATTTTTAGGGTAGAATGCATGTGCATGGGATAATTTGAGGTGGTAGTTTATAAGATAGATTTGTCGATGAATTTAATTGGACGGTGGGAGTGGCCTCATTAAGATAGATTTGTCGACGAATTTGTATTAGGAGGATCGTGCATATATGATATTTGTCGATAAATTTGTCGGCGTTTGAAGCTAGCACTTAACATCATACGTACGTATTTGGGAAAAGTGGACCACCAATGGTCCACCATGCTATCTAATTTCTTCCTTAATGCTAGCTCATTGAAGATAGGAAAATGATTCATACACAATAATTGTGCATAACAAGGATCTTAGAGATGTGGGGTGGGTCTCACATGGGTAGTCCCACCATGTGACTCACCACATGAAACTCATCCCATATTTCTTGAGTGGTGCACAACTGTTGTGCATCAATCACTCATCTTGAAGATATATCTTAGCTAGAGACAAATTTTGAGGTTGGTGGCTCATCATGGCATGGGTTTAACGATCGATGATACGTACTTCTGCTAAGAGTGGTCGCTATTTCTTTCTTCTCTTACGTCAGGACTACGCTTGTTAATGTATACAGCTACCTAACTACCACCTAATTGATCGATTAAAGTAGTTTTCTTTTCATCGTTGTTCAAATCGAAAAATTTAAAGCTCATCTTAGTGTTCTTTTGAGATTTTTTTATGCTAACATGACAGTATGTTTTAATAAAAAAAGAAAAATTACAGTTTAATTTCTTTGTTTTTATTAAAACAAGAGAAAAAAGGGCGGATTTTAGCATTTTTCGTTCAAATCACATACGAATCTCTGATGCCCTAAACTGAACGTACATGCCATGATTTGTAATTTTCACATACAAATCTATCAAAACGAAAACTGCACTGAAACTGTTCATAATTCAAACTCTTCGTCTTTTAGAAGATATATCATAAATGATCTTAAGACAACGCTCATATTTATTAGTTGCGACGTGGCACAGACTTTCGCTCAACACAAAAGCTGAATCACATCACAATTTCCTGATCTACATTAATGCAGAAAAAATCAGGTGCCACGTTTTCATGAGTCACATCTATTAATTACCAACATATATATATTGGAGAGAGCTCACATGATCCTGGCTAGAACTGAAGATAGAGTCCAAAGTAGTGCAGAAGAGTACTGTACGTGTTTGAATTTTGTATTTTAGTGATTTATAGTTTCAACTTTCAATCGATCTTATCAGTTGTCTTCAAACTCCTCAGTACTATAAAAATATTAGCACATGCAGACACCCGGCTGAGTACAAATTACAAAACCTATACCAGCCTTTTCTCCAAATTCATTATCTTACAATTAAGATCTAATTTAGGGGATCAAATGCCAGTTTGAGAAGCTACAAAATTTCTTTGGATCTAGATATTAAGACACGTGTCCAAATAAATATAGAAAGTCTAAAACCATTAATCCCACAAGTGACACCAAGGTCATAAATGAACAAAACCACTTGCAAATAAGTTTGGATTCGGCTTAGATTAGTTCGGCTTGCCCCCACAAGTGAAAGTCTGATATTGAGACACGTGTCCAAATAAATATATATAGAAAGTCTGAAACCATTAATCCGACAAGTGACATTAAGGTCATAAATGAACAAAGCCAATAACGAATAGGTTTGGGTTCGGTTTATATTAGCTCGGCTTACCCGTACAAGTGACATTAGGGTTGTAAATAAACAGAACCGTTTGCAAAAAAAGGTTTGGGTTCTCAGTTCTGTAACGCCCCAGATTTAATTAATGAGAATAATGAACCTAGAGAGATACTGACAATACTTTCCAAATTAATTAACTTGTATTAATTGGGAACACTACCTTATAACACCTATCTGTAAAGTGAATAAAGTAGCAGAATTCGAAAAATAATAATCTGAGCTACAATTTAAACTTCAATAACATCTCTTGAATAATTACGTACAACCCAAATTTCTTATGAAAAATAACAACTTAAGTACTATCACAAAATACATCATCGAGATACAACAAAACTGAAATACAACCCAAGCATCGCCTCAATAGCACTTTGCTTCACATCCTCAGACGTAATGGAAGACTCTAATCTCCAACTTGTACTAGTGCCTATTAAACTGTAAAATAAATAAATGTTTCAAAAGTGAAAATAAAAAAAACTGCATAAATCCACGACTTAATAAGTAAATGATCATGAAACTAATCTCATGCGGTGCTCAACTTAATTGATTTAGTAAAACAAAATGAAAAAAATTAATATTTACAGATTGCCATGAATTTCCGTAAATTCATTTCGCAAATATGTCACCTCGACAATCACACCAGGAAGAAAATAACGCGTTTATAAAATCATTAAGGCTTAACCATAGATTCGGGGATGTTTAATTTGGATACCATCGTTTTCTAAAAAAGAAAATATTTATTGGTCTATGATGACTATTACGAACCTAAATTTAATGGCTAGTGAGACCAATCAAAGGAGGAATCACTACAAAAAAAACGCTATTTTGAGCCGCTTTTTTAGAACCCTTTTAAGCTCTTAAAACGGCTCTAAACATTTTGAGTCGTTTTTTTTGAGCCGTTTTACAAACGGGTCCACACCTGAAGTATTAAACATTAAAATTGATCCGTTTGTGCAAAAAACGGTTCAAACTGGAGTCGCTTTTATGAAAGCGTCTCAAAACTGTTTGAGCCGCTTTTGTAAAGCGTCTCAAAACATTTAGAGTCGCTTTAAATAAAAGCGACTCAAACAAAATTTTTTGAGACGCTTTACAAAAGCGGCTCAAAAAATTTAGAGCCGCTTTTCTAAAGCGGCTCAAACCTGTTTGAGTCAGTTAAGGAAAATCCCTCCAACCTATTTGAGACACTTGTTAAAACGGTTGAAAACGTTTTGAACCGTTTTAAAAAGCGGCTCTAAAGTTTAAAACGTCTCTAAATTAGAAAATTAATAAAATATAAGTTTTGAGCCGTTTTAAGTGTTAAAACGGCTCTAAAATTAAAAATAAATAAAATATATTGTTAGAGCCGTTTTAAGTGTTAAAACGGCTCTAAAATTAAAAATAAATAAAATACAATATTTTTTAATTTTTTAATTTTTTTTAAATACCTAATTGCAAAAATATTGTTTATATATATAAACTCATAACATCCACATAAACTCATATAACTCAAACTTCATATTAAGGCATTAAAACAAAAACAATAATAAATACAACATATCACCATACATAATTGCAATCAACCCCAAACCGATCAAGTTACCCTAAAAGGCCTAAATCATAAACGGCATATCACCATAAGTAATTTCAAAACATAATACATAAGTTATCTATGATCACAAACCGATCAAGTCCAACCGATAACATCAAAGTTACCTACATCATTTACAAAGTTCAATACTACATTCACAACAACTCAATATGTCTTCTCAACGATAGTTATTTTCACATAAACTCATATATAACACAAACTTCATATATATCAATGCATTAAAACAAAAACAATGTCTTAATGTACACACCAAGACATTAAAACAAAAACAATAACAAATACAACATATTACCATATATAATTTCACTCAACCACAAACCGATCAAGTTACATACAATCATAAACGACATATCACCATAAGTAATTTCAAAACATAATACATAAGTTATCTATGATCACAAACCGATCAAGTCCAACCGATAATATAAAAGTTTCGTACATCATTTACAAAGTTCAATACTCTATTCACAACAACTCAATATGTCTTCTCAACGATAGTTATTTTCACATAAACTCATATATAACACAAACTTCATATCAATGCATTAAAACAAAAACAATAACAAATACAACGTATCACCATATATAATTTCACTCAACCCCAAACCGATCAAGTTACTTACAATCATAAACGGCATATCGCCATAAGTTATCTATGATCACAAACCGATCAAGTCCAACCAATAACACAAAAGTTACCTACATCATTTACAAAATTCCATACTACATTCACAACAACTCAAGATATCTTTTTCGCGATAGTTCTTTTCACATAAACTCATATATAACACAAACTTCATATCAATGCATTAAAACACAAACAATAACAAGTACAACATATCACCATATATAATTTTTCTCAACCCCAAACCGATCAAGTTACCTACAATCGTAAACAGTAAATCGTCATAAGTAATTTCAAAACATAATACATAAGTTATCTATGATCACAAACCGATCAAGTCCAACCGATAACACAAAAGTTACCTACATCATTTACAAAGTTCAATACTACATTCATAACTCAAAATGTCTTTTCCACGATAGCTCCTTATGCGTATCAACATCATTAAACGTCAAGAGCACATCACCTACATTAGTGATTTAAATAAAATGTGTTATATATATATATATATATATATATAGAGAGAGAGAGAGAGAGAGAGAGAGAGAGAGAGAGAGAGAGAGAGAGTAACAATACACATAATATTTTCAACTTTATATACTAAAAAAATAACCCTTTAGTCCTAATGTACATTTTCAACTTTATATACTCAAAAAAATTATAGTTAATCATATTTGGAGCTAACCTGGTGGACTAGTTACTGTGGATGTCACCCTCACGATGAGCGTGACGCAGACGAAGAGTTGCCTAGAAGTGATGCATTGACTCTAGCAAGATCGTCAATCATCTTCTGCATCTTCTCCATCATATGATCTTGTCTTACAATTCTTTCATTAGTTTGTTTCCTCTCTTCCTCCGCGATTCTCCTCTCTTCATCCGCTCTTCTCCTTTCTTCGTCCGCTCTTCTCCTCTCTTCCTCTGTCCTTCTCTTCTCTTCCTCCCATCGCTCATCCGATATTCTCTTCTCTTCCTCCCACTTTTTCATCATCTCATTCATTTGAGTATTAAATGCATCTTCTTGAGCCAACCGTGATGCAGAAAATCGAGAGGTGGGTCTAACTGGTAATGGGCCAACCCCCATTCCACGAACACGACCCGAATACTCTACCCTTCCCATTGCCCTTGCAAGAGCATCATCTTCTGCCCATAGTATTGAACCCTGTGGAGATACAGGGTTCGCTCTTGCAGTGTCATCTGTCATCAGCTCCTTCAACTTTTCCTGACATATATATATATATATATATATATATTAAATGTGTTAATTATTAGACATTTATTTGCTTTGGAATAAATACTTATACTACTTTATTATATGATATATTCAACAACACACAAATAAAGACAAAGTTAAGCACTTACAATCGTCTCTCCAGCTGCTTGCGTGCTGGGCGTCCCATCCCTTTTTGTGTGAGTTGCCACAAAAACTTCAGCTCGGGTGGGTGGCTTTTGCTTTAATATCTCCTACGAAAACAAATATACAGTTATCAAATAAGAGTCGAATGTGCGATGTGAATTCAATAAGAATATCTATATTTAACACCAAAAATAAATATCTACTAAACAAAATGATCATCAACTAGTAACATGATTCTTGTTAAAAATGTACCAGCTCTTTCGCGACTCTGGCGTAACTCTTCGAGCCAGATGTGTGATATATCTTATTGACACTTTTCGATATTTGTTTATTTCTCTCAGCTCTTGCCTACGCAATTGTTATAAACAAATAAGTATCATGCAATGTTAAAAAAGTTTAAAGATATGTACTTTAAAAATAATAACATTTATTGATATAATTACCTTATCTTCCGAAGTTAACCATGTGTCGATGGCTATCTCCATGTCCTCAGCATCGAACTCTGTGATGTTGGGTGTCGACTCAATAATTGTCTCGCGAGTGTCATTGGCTTGTATATTTATAGCCTTCTTCACCCTATACTTGAAATTTTTTCGTTTATGCCCGAAGTCTATCATTGCTACCCGTTTGATCTCATTCATTGGTGCATCAGGCATGATGTAAAATTTTTGCTACAAATTAGTAAAAAAAAAAAAAACATTTATATACTATGTACATGTTGTAATATATATTCATCGCAATAAATTTGCAAATAACTTGTTTTACATACCATTAGGGCGGCCCACAAGTCCTCTTTAGCCTGAGGCGGTATCTTCCTCCAGTCTTGGGCACCTAGCCCAACAAACTTCCCACTCCGAACATATTTTGCTCCTAACCGGCTAAATTTCATGCCACTCGTGCCAATTGGCTGCCACGTCGCATTAAAATCGATGACCACCTTCTCGCCTGCGGGTATTGTCCAAAGGGCGGTTGGAGAGCCAACATCTCTGATGTGGAAATTGTTATCCGTATCTGTATTTAAATTAAAAAGATGAAAATAAATTAAAAAAAAAAATTATATGTGTATATAAGTTAAATAATCAAGTAAAATATTTGGAGCCTAGACTACATATATATCAAGTGTAACATACATACCTATCGTACGGACTTGTCGACTATCCAATTGTACGCCATTAATATTGGGAGTTTGTTCCCTCTCAGACTCTTGTGTGGGAGCTCGTTCCCTCTCAGACTCTTGAGACTGAGCTCGTTCCCGCTCAGTCTCTTGTGCCAATATAGTAGAATCAATATCATCAAAAGACTCTACAAACCCATCAGCCGTATCCGATGGCGTACGTATGTTGTCCTGTAAAGGCTCCTCAACCATGATTGCACTTGGAGAAGATGGGCAGTCATCGTGTTCTATCTCAGCCAGATGTTGAGATGTCTCTATCTCAGGTGTAGACTCTGAAAAGAGTCGTATTGGGATCCGCGAAAAAGCTTTCTTCTTTGGAGGTGGCTTGTCTGCCATATCAGTCTACAAAATACACAAATATATATAAAGTGTCAGATCAAATGTAAATATAGAAATCACTCAACATGTTTAATGTAATTTGATATCAGTTTAAGATTATTGAAAAAACAAAGTCATACATGCATGCTAAGTTATTGTGGTTGTACTACTTCAATTGCAGGTATATTGCTACGGACATAATGAATGTCTTCACTGTAATCAGCTTCATTTGGATCCTGATTAATGTTCAAGTTCAATGGCTCACTCTCATGGTAGTTGAGATCTTCATCATTGTTCACTTCTCCCTCACCCACATCATACACGTTTCTCGGTTTAGTCCTTACTACGCAACACCAGTCTGGGTTCCTGTCGTCATGGACATAGTATACTTGGGATACTTGTGAAGATAATACATATGGATCATCCAAAATGTTATCTCCCGTATGTATTAGGTTTTTGAAATTCACAAGTGTCATACCATACTCATCCTCCGACCATCCTCTATCCTTTCTAATGTCCGCCCAATCACACTTAAATAGCACATACCTAGTCGTGTCATAGTACTCTACCTCTATTATTCGAGTTAGCTTCCCATAATAGGTATCACCATCAACTGTAGGCACACACACGCCACTATTTTGGGTTGTTTTTCCTTCATCTTGGGCCATAGTGCGAAACAGCTTGCCGTTAACTACATATCGGTTATATTCGAAGGCCGTTTCAATTGGCCCTTTAGAATGCCATACAAGCTTATCCCCTAACTCAGTCCTACGTGTCTGGTCCATTTGGTTGACCTGCGATTTGAGATAAAATTGCTCATAGTTGGCGAGATGTAGAAAGTTACATATACAATAAAACGTCGCTCATAGAAAAACCATATGAAATTCTTACGTAGTTATGGTACTACAAAAAAACTGGCTTTTAGAGCCGTTTTAGTTGGAGCCGTTTTAACAAAACGGCTCAAATTGGAGCCATTTTGAATGAAAATGGCTCGAATTGGAGCCGTTTTAACTAAACCGACTCCAATTGGAGCCGTTTTGTTAAAACGGCTCTAATTCGAGCCGTTTTAGTTCAAACCGACTCTAATTGGAGCCGTTCCTTATAAAACGGATCCAATTGGAGCCGTTCTAGAACGGCTCCAATTGGAGCCGTTCTAGAACGGCTCCAATTGGAGCCGCTTTATACAAATGGCTCCAATTGAAGTCGTTTTAAGCGAAGCGGCTCAAACATGGAGCCGCTTAAACAAAACGGCTCCAATTGGAGTTGGTTTAGCTAAAACGGCTCCAATTTGAGTCATTTTTCTAAGGCGTCTCGAGTTGGAGCCATTTTTAAACGGCTTCTATTGGAGCCGCTTTATGATTAACGGCTCTAATTTGAGCCGTTCTAACGAGATGACTCCATTTGGAGCCGCATTGAATAAAACGGCTCCAATTGGAGCCGTTTTTCTAAGGTGTCTCCAAGTTGAGACATTTTAAAACGACTCCAATTGGAGTCGCTTTATAAGAAACGGCTCTAAATTGGAGCCGTTTTATTGCAAACGGCTCCAATTGGAGTCGCATTGTTAAAACGGCTCCAATTAGAGCCATTTGTATAAAGCGGCTTCAATTAGAGCCGATTTACAACAAATTCAAACGGCTCCAAATAGAGCCGCTTTACTGAAAACGGCTCCAAATGGAGCCGCTTTACTGAAAACGGCTCCAATTAGAGCCGTTTTCCTTAAAAGGGCTCCAATTGGAGCCGATTTAAAAAGCCTCCAATTGAGGCCCTTTTTGTTAAAACGCTTGTAATTAGAGTCGTTTTTGTTAAAACACCTCTAATTCAAGCATTTTTGTTAAAATGACTCCACTTAGAGCTATTTTGAAAGTAAAGTCGTTTTTAAAAATAAAAAGAACTTCATTTATAATAACCCTAACCCTATGACTTAAGATTTCAATACTGATTCGTTTATGAGTTGAGCTTAATTTAATAGTTGATCGACCTCGTTGAGAATGCCCCACTCGAGTCGATTTGGGTTACTCGACAAGCTCAGCTCAACTAGAGCTCGAGGTAGGTTATTAAATTTTTTAAGTTCAAGCCCGAATTTGAAAATAGCACGTTATTATATCATATTAGAGTATATATATATATATCATGTTAGAGTTCATTATATATATAAACTAATGGTATATATGTATAATTTTTCAATCTTGAACTAGTGCCGATCTATGAATGTGTGTTTAAGCTCAACTCGATCGTTTGAAACTCGAGCACTATTACCAATTTATGAAATGTGTGTTTAAGCTCAACTCGATCGTTTGAAACTCGAGCACTATTACCAATTTATGAAATGTGTGTTTAAGCTCAACTCAATCATTTAAAACTCAAGCGAGTTCAAGCTCGAGCTCGTTGAAATTGCTATTCGAATTCATAAACTAATGATATATGTATAATGTGAGCAAGTAGTTATAAGTCTAACATATTTTAGTTATATTTTATATAATTAAGTAACTATAATATAAGTATTTTATATATATATATGTATAATGTGAGCAAGTAGTTATAAGTCTAACATATTTTAGTTATATTTTATATAATTAAGTAACTATAATATAAGTATTTTATATATATATATATATATATATAATATGTATTGTAATATATATAATATGTATATTAATGTATTGTAATTAATATAATATGTATATGTATATAATATGTATTGTAATATATATAATATGTATATTAATGTATTGTAATTAATATGTAATATATATAATATGTATATTTTTATCAATAAAGCTGATTAAAAAATAAAAGTAAATTATTGAAATTATGTAACCGTCCTTCAAAAATCGAATCCATTTGGAGCCGTTTTAGAGAAAACGACTCCAAATGGATTCGTTTTCTTCAAAAAAACGGCACTAATGGATTGTTTTAGGTGTGCGCGCGAAACAGGAAATTGTCCCGCGCACCACACCCCAGAGTCCAAATCACAAAGGTTTCATGTTTTTTTATTATTTTTTTTCTTTATAGAAGCAGACTTTCTCTCGTTTATAATCTCTCTGAGTCTCTCTTGTAACCGCTGCTAGCTCTCCATCGCTCGCTCTCACAGAGACCCCAGGGTATGTCCTCGATCTCTCTATCTCTCTGTCTAGCTCTCACACATGAACACACACTCTCTCTCTCTCTAGCTCTCACACACAAACACTAAAAAATTGTTGATTTTTAAATCTGATGCTTGGGTTGTGATATTTGTTGGGGTTTGTCTTTCTGCCTTGGCTGTGTTGGTATGTAGTTTGCTGGGTTGATGGCATATCTATGAGTCTTGCCTAGAAGTAGTGTGGGTAATGTGTAATCCATGAGTTTCATCTCCCCTTTCTCAATTTTAGTGGCGTGGGTATTTGTTTTCCAAAAAAAAGGAGGTGACTTTATGTGATTATATGCAGGGGCGGAGGGAGGGGGGGTTGAGAGGGGGCAAATGCCCCCCCTCAACCCCCAATATTTTTTTTAATCCCTGGTAAAAGTTTTCCAGATCTTGTTTGCCCACCCTCAGCCACTTCATCAGGGGCATCGACATTATGAGCAAATTTTTTTCTAGAGGAAGACGACGCCATCATGCGAGAGTCTCTGTATTTTTCTTGTTTTACAGTTATTGAATTTCAGACATTTAGGTTAAAAGAAGAAGGAAGACGACGATGACTTCTTCTCAAGTCTTTTAGATTGTTTACTAAAACGATGCGTTTAGATTTAATGCCAAAATCACGTAAATAACCCAAAACGTGGCGTGTAAGTGGAACCAGTGCTTCCGCATAGGAAAATAGGAATGATTTTGACCATGTTTCTAAAACTGGGCTTTGCTATTGTTACCGTATTTGTTTAAGTCCAACTTAATTCTTGACATGTGTTACACGCTATTTAAGTACAACTTAATTCTTGACATGTGTCCTTAAGATTTGCATGGATGGAGCCCATGTGTCGCCAATCTCTATTCGAGAACTTGAGTCATGATATGAAATGCTAAAAAGTAGAACGGGAACTTTCGCCTAAAGCCATGGCTAGCGGGGCTTAAAAGGAGGTTATCAAATTGCACCCATGCATCAGCATGACCATATATTGACCAAACCATTTGCTCATGGCCAGCCAAAGTTTACCCTGCTGTCTGCTATGCACCTTTTTTTTTTCGAAAAAAAAAACCAGCAGGCAAACGGACCACGCGAAGCCCATATTAAATTGATGAGTTTTGTTAAAGTCCAAAGTACCATGGCTACACAATGACGGTGTAGTTGTATTTAAAAGAATTCAGGAGAAGCATTTTGTCAACATGGGTGTGGGCCTTGTGGCTTCTGGACTTTGACTCTATTTAACCAAATTGTAGTGCAGCATATGTTTTATTATCTAATTTATATGCTTCTGCGAATAGATGGGGTGATGTCTCCAGGATACGGGGGAAGATGAAACATAGTGGAATTGTAAAACAAGCAGGATAAAGTTGGGATGTGTTTGATTTGTGCCATTTTACTGGCTTTTATACACTTTTTGCCTTGATGTAGCAGATTTAGCTTCCTAGTCTGCTTTCCCCTTGCATTCTGATTTTCTTTTAGCATCAGTAGTTAGCAAATCAGTAATTGTTTTTGACAGAATAAAAATTTCCTATCAAAAAATGATCTTCAAGGATTTTTTGGAATTATTCATAGGCTTCATATGGTGATTGCTAAGTTTTTATGCATAGGCTTCATAGTGATTGCTAGGTTTTTTTGCATAGGCTTCAGATAGTGATTGCTAAATTTTTTTGCATAGGCTTTAGATGGTGATATAAAAGATAGTGTTCTTTTAAATAATTTTATAGGTGGAAGACGAGAACACTTCCATTGGAGGAAGATAAATCAGTGATTGGATTCTTATTTTATTTTATTTTTATCCCATTTGCAATGTGTTTGGATTCAAGCCTTGAAGATTGGATTCTTGAATAGATACAGGAAATGCGTTTGCGCGTACATCTAGACTATTTATTTCTCTATATTGTTAATTGCTACTTCTTCCAATTCGTTAGGAAGCTTTAGACAGCTGAAGCAAAATATATATATATATATATATATATATTTTGGATTCACTGTCATTTATTTTTGAGAATAATGGTAGTTCAAATCTTCATTAATAAGTGGCTGCTCTCTCCTGGAGAATAAATAAATAAATAAACTAATAGCTAACTCGGATGTTTTGTTTCATTTCATTTTTCTGTCCTGGTTCCTTCTGATGTGCTCATGGGAGTTGTTATTTTAAATTTCTGTTCTGTTCTTGTTTTTTCAACTCTTTTGTTCTTTCATCTATTTGCTGGTTAGAGAGAAGCTAAAACCAAAAATATTACAAATCAGAGAAGCTCCTAATAAAAAATTCTAATATTCCAACTCTATCTCACAAATCCTTTCCCTCACTTTTAAGGCATACCCAACATTTGTTTCTTTGTTTTCCTTAACTTACCTTCATGGAACTTTCATTTTTGTTCTGTTGCCAAAATTTGTGTTTTCATGTATATCAAAGTGTCCCCTTTTCTCCCTAGCTTTCCGCATTGAATTTGAAACAGAAAAATTGTACATCAAAGAGAGAAAGAGTGTTTGGTGGGGGTAATGTCAGAGTTTGAAAAGGAAACATGCCTTTTGCATTAAAAACATTTGATAGGGGTAATGAAAGTTACTCGAAAGAGTAAAAAAAGAAAGAGATAAAAGTAAATAAATACTTTTGTGTGTCTCTGTCCATCCTTGTTCTCATGCCTGTTCTTTTTTAATTTTTTTTCTTTCTTTTTTGATTAATTGAAGTTCAGCAAGATATATATATATATATATATTCCTGTTCTTTTTTTTTTTTCTTTTTTTCTTTCTTTTTTGATTAATGCTCTTACATCCATTTATGTGTTTTTGTTATATTCCTGTTATGTATAATTCTTGTTTTCCTTTCTATTTGGAAGCAAAAAAATGGTTAGCCAAATGTATAAAATTTACATGTGGTTGTCAATTACTACTAAAAAAATAAACTGGTGCAAGTTCTTTATCTGTTTTTATGGCTATGGCCTTGATTTCTGTAATTGGCTTCTTTTGGGTAAACATTTGTTCTTTTGGGCTATTAAGGCTTGGAAGGATTATGTATGATTGCCCTTTTTGATAGGGAGCTTATTTTACATCCCTGCTGGCTCCCAATGCCCAGCGTACACATTAAAGTTGAAGAAAACAATATGACATAGGTCCAAGTGTTTGGACATTCTTGTAGCAAAGAGTGTAGAAGTTCATTCTGGCTATTCGTGCATAACTGATGGGGGAAATTTAAAAAATGTTGTACATTTTTCTTGTTAGTATGCTTTACCTTTTTCAGAGTTATCTATATAACTAAGACTAGTGTAACATAAGAAATTTTTAATAAAGTAACATAATACATTCATAATATTCATTCATTTTTTTTATATTTTAATTTATTTGTTAAGTTTGACAGTCATTGTAAGTTATGCATGGGGAATGTTGTGGTGACTTCATTACATAATACTTGACATAAGAAGGATAGAAGAGGAAGACCAAAAAGCCACGAGCTAGGGCTCTTTTTAGAACCCCATATTTGTTATATCTGTTTTTAGAACTTCATTCATTTGTTGGGTCATTTGTTTAAAATATGCTTATTGAATATGATTTCCAGTACTTTTTTTTTGGTAAGGTTATCAGCATATCATTAATTCACATTTGATCCTCTCCATTTGTTGTTTTTTTTTTTTTATATTTTATTTTATTATGGAAAAGTATCCTCTGTATACAAGCTATTGGTAATTTTCTTTAATGTCGAAGGCGTAAAGTCTTTTTCTTCTCGACTTCATTGAGAAGTAGATATTGGGAACCTCAGAGGCAACATTTTCATGAGAAGCAATTCGTCAAAGAGGACACAAAAACAAACATAAGAAAAAAAAAAACAACAAAATGAAACCTGCTTCTCTCTTTAGGTGAGTCTGCAAATTCTAAAACATTGCAAAGCAAAGGGTGTCAATTAATGACCAAGTGAGATAACACATGCTATTCAGTAAATATAAGAGAGGGTCAAAACTTTGATTTATATTTTCTTACAGCACATGTATAGGACAAAACCAGAGAAACCATTTAATCTTATTCTTGTCAGCTAGGTTGCAATAATATGTAATACAATTCCCCTATATAGAAAACAAAGTAACAGTGGTAGTTCACTTTTTAATGGTATGAAATGAATGAGACCACCTATCAAATACCCTCAGTGATAGTTCACTTTGCCATTCTCTTACTGTTACCCTTATTGCTATAATCAATTATTGCCTTTAAACTTGTCTGGTGTATTATATTTAAGATTGTGTTCATTTTATGTATTATAATGTAGTCACTCTAAATATGGATAAGAGTTGGATGACGAAGTTTAGAGGCTCGAGAGAGTATATGGAAGGGGCTGAAGCGTTTGTGAAGTATGCAGTTACGAACTCTAAAAATAAAAATTCAATTGTGTGCCCGTGCAAGAAGTGTGGATTGAAGAGGAGTTTACGGCCAGAAGAAGTATATGACCACTTGACCGCTGGAAGGGGAATGTTGCCTAATTATACTGAATGGATTTGGCATGGAGAAAAGATTAGGGCTCCTGTACCTAATAGAGTACCTAATGTTGTTGAATCTCTCAACCCGTCTCCGGCCGCAGATAATATTGAACCAATACCTGACGAGTCAAGAACGATGCATGCCATGCTGCAAGATGTTTTTGGCATGCATGATATTCGGGCAGACGATGGTGAGTGTCAAGTGGAAGTGCAAGCCGAAGATGTACCTGAGGCAGTTGAGGAAGAAATCGATGAAAATGCCAGGAAATTCTACAACTTGGTTAAGGATGCAGACAAGCCACTTCATGATAAAACAAAATATAGCAAACTGTCAGCTATTGTACATCTATACAACTTGAAGTGTATGGGTGGACTGAGTAATACGATTTTCACATATTTCCTGGAGTTCATTAATGAGTTAGTACCAACAGATGAGCCAGCTTTGCCTAATACTACGTATGAAGCCAAAAAATATTTGAGGGACTTGGGGCTTGGATATGAAAAGATTCCGGCTTGTCGAAATAATTGTATGCTATTCTGGAAGGAAAATGAGAAGTTAGATACATGTACAGTGTGTGGAAAATCAAAGTGGAAGGACGAAATTATTGAAGAAGATGGGTCATCCCGAACACCGAAGAGACGACCGGTGAAGGTTTTGCGGTGGTTTCCATTGGCATCAAGATTGCAAAGGTTGTACATGTCACAACATACTGCTTCCCACATGAGGTGGCACGCTAATGGACGCACAAAAGACGGTGTGCTCAGGCATCCGGCGGACGGTGAAGCTTGGAGGGCATTCGATACACTACACCCAGACTTTGCATCAGACCCACGAAATGTTAGGCTTGGGCTAGCGTCGGATGGTTTTAATCCTTTTGGGAACATGAGCACAAGCCACAGTACTTGGCCTGTCATACTGGTTCCGTACAACTTGCCTCCTTGGATGTGCATGAAACAACCATATTTCATATTATCCATGATTATTCCAGGCCCAACTTCACCTGGAATGAATATAGATGTCTACTTACAACCTCTAATATCAGAGTTACAGGACTTGTGGAATGCAGGGGTACGAACATTTGATATATCGATGAAAAAATCGTTTGTTATGCGTACAGCATTGATGTGGACAATAAATGACTTCCCAGCGTACGCAGATTTATCTGGATGGAGTACTAAGGGCACACTGGCATGTCCATGTTGTATGCATTCAACAGGGTCTACATGGTTAACATACGGGCGTAAATTTTGTTATATGGGGCATAGGCGATGGTTGCCTACGAATCATAAATGGCGACAGAACGCAAGATCCTTTGACGGTAAACAAGAGTTGGGTGCTGCACCTGTTGTGCCGGATGGCGATGAAATCCTAAGACAATTGCAGAGACTTGATTGCGTGAATAGAGACACAGAAAGGGGCAAACGAAAAAGAACCGTGAATCAGGGTCATGGAGCAAATGAGGAAGTGGTATGGAAGAAGAAAAGTATTTTCTTTAAATTGCCCTATTGGAAAAATAATTTGTTACGACACAACCTTGATGTGATGCACATAGAGAAAAATGTGACGGATAATATCCTCGGGACGCTATTGGACATGAAAGAAAAAACAAAAGACAACCATGAAGCACGTTTGGACTTGTGTAAAATGGGTTTGAGAAAAGAACTTCATCCATTCACCAATGAGAGAGGCAAGACATATCTGCCCGCGGCACGTCACACGATGTCTAATGAGGATAAATTAAATTTTTTGAAAGTGATCAGAGATGTCAGAGTACCTGACGGATATGCCTCCAATGTGTCCCGTTGTGTGAATCTTAAATCCCGTACCATTGTTGGTTTGAAGAGTCATGACAACCATATACTCATGCAACAACTCCTACCAATCGCTTTGCGTGGATCCTTGCCAAACAATGTTGTGAAACCTTTGATAGAGTTGTCTGGATTTTTCAGGGGTATATGTTCGAAAACATTGACAGAAGAAGATCTAGCTCGACACGAAGCTGAAATCCCTATAATACTATGCAAGCTTGAACAAATATTTCCCCCGGGTTTTTTTACAATCATGGTTCATGTTGTCATACATTTAGTTCGTGAATGTCGGCTTGGTGGACCGGTACATTATCGGTGGATGTATCCGATTGAGAGGTAACGTGAATATTCTATATATATATATACATATAAGGGTTTTTTCCCCCTTAATTGTCTCAATGAGGTGATACAAGAGATAATTTTATTTTCTCTATATAGGTCACTTGGACGGTACAAATCCTTAGTGCGCAATAGAGCTGCACCTGAGGGTTCTATAGCGGAAGGTTACTTAGTAGATGAAATGCTGACATTTTGTTCAAGGTACTTAGAGTACGCACCCACAGTCCACAATAGGCCTCAAAGAAACCCTGATGAGGCTAGGGGGGCGGTAACACGAGTAAACCTCGACCAACGCACATTGATGCAAGTTCATCGATATATTATTTTTAACTCGGACGAGTTCCTTCAACTGCGCACGTGAGTTATATATATATATATATTAAGACATCTTACTTTGGCTTAAACATACACTTATGATTTCTAAATGTGAACTGCAAACATATAGGATTCACCTGGATGAGCTGAGGCATAGCTCCAATAGGGGCCGACTATTGGACAGAGAATTGCATCGACAACATAGAGACACATTTTGTGATTGGTACCTTGACTACGTAAGAATTTCTTATGGTTTATAAAATCATGATGATCGTTTTAGTGTATATGTAATTTTTTACATCCCCCAACTATAAGCGATTTTATCTCAAATCGCAGGTCAACCGAATGGACCAGACACGCAGAGCTGAACTAGGGGATAAGCTTGTTTGGCATTCTAAAGGGCCACTCGAAACGGCCCTCGAATATAACCGATATGTGGTTAACGGCAATCTATTTCGCACTGTGGTCCAAGATGAAGGAAAAAAAACCCAAAACAGTGGCGTGTGTGTGCCAACAGTTGATGACGATACCTATTATGGAAAGCTAACTCGAATAATCGAAGTAGAGTATTATGACACGACGAGGTATGTGCTATTCAAGTGTGATTGGGCAGACATTAGAAAGGATAGGGGATGGTCGGAGGATGAGTATGGTATAACACTTGTGAATTTCAAAAACTTGATACATACGGGAGAGAAGATTTCGGATGATCCATATGTATTATCTTCACAAGTATCACAAGTATACTATGTCCATGACGACAGGAACCCAGACTGGTGTTGCGTATTAAGAACTAAACCAAGAAACGTGTATGACATTGGTCAGGGGGAAGGGAACCATGATGAAGGTCTCAATTATCATGAGAGTGAGCCTTTGAACTTGAACATTAATCAGGATCCAAATGATGTTGACTATCTAGATGTTCAATGTGCCCGTAGCGACGTACCTGCAATCGAAGTAGTACTACGACAATAAAAGTAGCATGCATGTATGACTATTTATTTTTCAATAAGCATAAGACTGATTTCAAATTATATTAAACATCTTGAGCGGTTTTTATATTTCCATGTGATCTGATACTTTATTTATTTGTGTATTTTGTAGACCGATATGGCATCATCACCTCCGAGGAAGAGACTTTATACGCGGATCCCAACACGACTTTTTACACCTGAGGCACAACCATCTCAGTTTGTAGATGAGATGACACATGACACTCGCCCACCTTCTCCGAGTGCATTTATTGAGGAGCCCGTACTTGACAGCCCACATACGCCGTCGGATACGGCCAACACTGGATTTGCAGAGTCTCTTCATGATCTTGATACTCCAATAGTGCCACATTTGGATGACACGACACAAGGTCCCAATTCTGGCGTATTATTGGACAGTCGACAAGTCCGTACGATAGGTAGGTGTATATGTGTGTGTATATATATATACATATATAATTTTCTAATATACACATGTAATATTGTTTCTAATATTTGGCATTTGTTTAATTTAAATACAGAGACGGGTGGCAATTTTCACATAAGAGATGTAGGCTCTCCAAATGCTCTTTGGACAATACCCATCGGAGAGAAGGTTATAGTCGAATTTAATGGAATGTTGCAGCCAATTTGCACGAGTGGGTTGAAATTTCGCCGGCTAGGAGCGACATATGTCCGAAGTGGGAAGTTTGTGGGGCTAAGTGCTCCAAACTGGAGGACGGTAAATCCTCAAGCTAAGGAAGACCTGTGGGCCGCCCTGATGGTATGTAAAACAAGTTAGTTATAGATTTATTACGTTGAATATATATTACATGTACATAGTATCTAATTGGTTTTTTTTTTATTAATTTATAGAAAAAATTTTACATCATGCCTGATGCACCGATTGATGCGATCAAACGGATCGCAATGATGGACCTCGGGCATAAGCGAAAAAATTTCAAGTACAGGGTGAAGAAAGGTTTTAATATACAAAACAGTGATACTCGCGAATCAATTATTGACGCGACGCCCAACATCACAGAGTTTGATGCAGAGGACATCGAGATTACCATCGACACATGGTTGACTCCGGGAGATAAGGTAATTATAACAACAAATGTCACTAATTATTAATATCATATGTCTTTCAACTTTCAAAAATGCATGGTACCGTATTTGTTTATAACAAAAATTTTGTAGGTAAGAGCTGAAAAGAATAGACAAATTTCCAAAAGCAACAATAAGATATTTCATACATCTGGCTCGAAAAGCTACGCCAGAGTCGCAAAAGAGCTAGTATGTTTACTGATAGAATTTGGGGTTGATTTCACGTTCTCATATTCATGATTAACTTTGGTTAATTTATAATTTTTGTTTTCATAGGAGATATCAAAGCAAACGCCACCAACCCGAGCTGAAGTTTATGTAGTAACCCACACAAAAAGGGATGGGGCGCCTAGCACTCAAGCAGCTTCGGAGACGATTGTACGTGCTTAACGTAGTGATTTAATTTGTGTTTTGTTGAATTTATCATATATATTGAAATAGTATAAGTATTTACCGAGGCAATTAAGTGTTTACTAATTAAAACATTTAATATATATATATATATATATATATATATATATGTTAGGACAAGCTTAAGGAGCTGATAGCCGATGACACTGCAAGAACGAACCCTGTATATCCGCAGGGTTCAATACTGTGGGCCGAAGATGATGCGCTTGCAATGGCAATGGGAACAGCAAAATACTCGGGTCGTGTTCGTGGAATGGGGCTTGGGCCACTACCGGTTAGACCCACTTTTCGCTCACCTGCATCATCAGCATCACGCTTGTCCCAAGAAGCTGCATTCAATAATCGAATGAATGAAATGATGGAAAAATGGGAGGAAGAAAGGAGAAAAATGAATGAACGATTGGAGGAAGATAAGAGAAGAGCGGATGAAGAGAAGAGAAAAGCAGATGAAGAGAGGAGAAGAGCGGATGAAGATAGGAGAAAAACAGATGAACAGATTGCAGTACAGAGTCGAGTGATAGAGAATATGCAAAAGATGATTGAAAGTTTTGCGTCCGACAATGCAGCACTAGTGGGCAACACTTCCGCTACGCAAGACACTGAGTCACCTAATGTCGTGAGGGTGAAACCTTCAATAGCCAATCAACCAGGTTAGCTCCCAACATGATTAACTAATTAACAAAGTGTAATTTTTTTAATCTATACGGTTAAAAATGTTATGTGTATCGTTACTAGTTTCCTATATATATATATATATATAGTTGCGTAATGTACATTTTATCCGAATCACTAATGTAGGTGTCGTGCCCTCGACCCCTAATGATGATTCGCATGAGAGACCGTCATCACATACATTATCTTGATATAGTAAGTGACGATACTGTTAAGACTGTTTTGTCATTTAAAGCATATTTCTTATTCTATAGACGTATAAACTTTTGATTTGTTTAATGTATTTACTTATATCTTTTAAAAAAATTTGTTTGAGGCTTCTAGGCGGTTTGAGCATGGTTGTGTAATAGTATGGTAGACTTATATAGCAGCTCTAGTAGTTGTTGGGACCATGTTACAAGTATTTAGCAATGCGATTGTTTTTATGCTCATGACATTCTAGGTGCTTCGGCCAATGGTGAAGAAGTTGTATGGTAATTATTGCAATAGCAACTATGGGTGCTCTTTGGGTCGTGTAATATCTTTTGAAATTTTGAAGGAGATGCATGTTGTAGTTGTTGAAATTCTAAAGGAAGTGGAGTTCAATACTATAAGTAGCGCTTTTATGCAGCATCACAGATTGATTTGTTTAAGTTTTGTCATGTCATTCTAAAATATACTGTGTCACATGCAAGCAACTTTATCTGATATTCTCAGGCTACTTGGTATGGTTAGCCTTTGTTTATTTGTGGTGATGAAGATGGATGTGGAATGGACTGAGTTCGATTTGATTCTGAGGTTGTTTTGAGACCGGGGCGATTTGTTTGATCGACAAGATATTTCTAGAGTGTCTTTACAATAGGTGGCAGAGATGTTGCCCTAGTGAGAGGAGTTCCAAGTATGAAAAAACCTATGGCCAATGTTTGGAGCTTTTCACTTTCTTGAGGCAAAGTGAGAGTTTTTGTTTATCAGTGGTGACAATAGCAACTGTGTGTGCATTCTTTTCTTTGTTTTTTACTGTTGAAATGTTGTAGTTTTCTTGTTTTTTCAGATTTTGATGTCAAGGGTTGTAGTTGAAAATGAAATTTTATTTGTAGGTGAACACAATTTGAAAGTGCTTTCTTCTTTAATTAAGATTTAGATTTCCTTATAACATCCATTTTGTTCAGGTTATAAGAACGCTTTTTTCTGCATTATATTACACCTTACCGTCTAGAAATTGGGGTTGAAGTACCAGGTATTAACAAAAGTGAAAAAAATAATGATTTAATTTTTTTTTTTTAATTTTTTTTAATTGTTTCGAGTCGTTTTAAGTCCTAAACGAATCCAATCATTTTGAGTCGTTTTGGACCTAAAGCATTTCAAAACGATTTGAGCCGTTTTGAGTCCTAAACGGGTCCAATCATTTCAAGTCGTTTTGGACCTAAAGTGTTTCAAAACGATTTGAGCCGTTTTGAGCTGTTTTAGACGCAAAAAGGCTCTAAACAGTTTGAACCGTTTTAATAAAACCGTTTCAAATGGCTTTGAACCATTTTAGCCAAAACGTCGGAAAACAATTAGAGCCGTTTTGATTAAAACGGCTAAAAACGTTTTGTGCCATTTTAAACAAGAACGACTCTAACCGTTTGGAGCCGTTTTGGATCTAAAACGGCTCAAAACCGTTTGAGCCGTTTCTGTTTAAAACGGCTCCAAACGGTTAGAGCCTTTTTTGTTAAAATGGCTCTAATTAGAGCCGTTTTAGTTAAAAACGGCTCAAAACCTTGATTTCCATACCCCATGTTCTAAGCCGTTTTCAAAAGGCTCAAAAAGAAGGGCTCAAAATAGTTTGAGCCATTTTTAGGCCTTAAACAGGCTCAAAAAAAAGGGCTCAAAATGCCATTTTTTTTGTAGTGAACACAAAATGTGTCCCTATGTTGTCGGTGCAATTCTCTGTCCAATAGTCGGCCTCTATTGGAGTCGTGCCTCAGCTCATCCAAATGCGTCCTATATGTTGGCAGTCCACATTTAGAATAAACATGTGTATGTTTGAGCCAAAGTAAGATGTATTAATAAATATAACTCACGTGCGTAATTGAAGGAACTCGTCTGAGTTAAAAATGATATATCGATGGATCTGCGTCAATGTGCGTTGGTCAAGAGTTACTCGTGTTACCGCTCCCCTAGCCTCATCAGGGTTTCTCTGAGGCCTATTGTGGACTGTGAGTGCGTTCTCTAAGTACCGCGAACAGAATGTGATCATTTCATCCGCTAAGTAACCTTCTGCTATAGAACCCTCAGGTGCAGCTCTGTTGCGCACTAGGGATTTGTATCGTCCAAGGGACCTACATAGAGTATCTCTTGTATTACCTCGTTGAGACAATAAAGGAAAAAAAAAAAAAAAAAAAAACCTTATATATACATAGAATACATAATTACCTCTCAACTGGATACATCCACCGATAGTGTACTGGTCCACCAAGTCGACATTCACGAACCAAATGTATGACAACATGAACCATAATTGTAAAGAAGCCCGGAGGAAATATTTGTTCAAGCTTGCACAATATAATAGGGATTTCAGCTTCATGTCGGGCTAGATCTTCTTCTGTCAATGTTTTTGAACATATACCTCTAAAAAATGCAGACAACTCTATCAAAGGTTTCACAACCTTCTTTTCCAAGGATCCACGCAAAGCTATTGGCAGCAGTTGTTGCATGAGTATATGGTTGTCATGACTCTTCATACCAACAATGGTACGAGCTTTAAGGTTCACGCAACGGGACAAATTGGAGGCATATCCATCGGGTACTCTAACATCTTTGATCACTTTTAAGAAATTAATTGTTTCCTCCTTAGACATCGTGTAGCACGCCGCTGGTATATATGTTTTGCCTCTCTCGTTTGTGAATGGATGAAGTGTTTTTCTCAAACCCATTTTACGTAAGTCCAAACGTGCTGCGTGGTTGTCTTTTGTTTTAAGTTTCATGTCCAGTAGGGTCCCAATGATATTATCCATCACATTTTTTTCGATGTGCATCACATCAAGGTTATGTCGTAACAAATTATCCTTCCAATAGGGCAATGTGAAAAAAATACTTTTCTTTTTCCATACCGTGGTCTCATTTGTCCCATGACCTTGTTGCACAGTTTTTTGTCGTTTGTCTCTTCTTGTGTCTTCATGAACATCAAATCCCTGTAATTGTCGTAGGATTTCACCACCATCTGGAATAACAGGCGCAACACCTAGCTCTTGTTTACCGTCAAAGGTTCTTGCCATCTGTCGCCATTTATGATCGGCAGGCAACCATCGTCTATGCCCCATATAACAATATTTATGCCCGTATGTCAACCATGTTGACCTCGTTGAATGCATACAACAAGGACATGCCATTGAACCCCTAGTACTCCATCCAGATAAATCTGCATACGCTGGGAAGTCATTTATTGTCCACATCAATGCTGTCCGCATAACAAATGACTTCTTCTTGGATATGTCATATGTCCGTACCCCTACATTCCACAACTCTTGTAACTCTGATATTAAAGGTTGTAGGTAGACATCTATATTCATTCCTGGTGCAGTTGGGCCTGGAATAATCATAGATAATAGGAAATACTGTTGTTTCATGCACATCCAAGGAGGTAGGTTGTATGGAACCAACATGATAGGCCAAGTACTGTGGCTTGTGCTCATGTTCCTAAAAGGGTTAAAACCATCCGACGCTAGACCAAGCCTAACATTTCGTGGGTCTGATGCAAAGTTTGGGTGCAGTGTATCAAATGTTCTCCAAGCTTCACCGTCTGCCGGATGCCTGAGCACACCGTCTTTTGTGCGCCCATCAGCGTGCCACCTCATGTGGGAAGCGGTATGTTGTGACATGTACAACCTTTGCAATCTTGAAGCCAATGGAAACCACCGCAACACCTTTACCGGTCGTCTCTTCAATGTTCGGGATGACCCATCTTCTTCAGTAATTTCGTCCTTCCACTTTGATGCTCCACACACTGTACATGTATCTAACTTCTCATTTTCCTTCCAGAATAACATACAATGATTTCGACAAGCCGGAATCTTTTCATATCCAAGCCCCAAGTCTCTTAAATATTTTTTTGTCTCATACATACTTTTAGGCAAAGCTGGCTCATCTGTTGGTACTATCTCATTGATGAACTCAAGCAACAATGTGAAAATCGTATTACTGAGTCCACCCACACACTTCAAGTTGTATAGATGAACAATAGCTGACAATTTGCTATATCGTGTTTTATCATGAAGTGGTTTGTCTGCATCCTGAACCAAGTTGTAGAATTTCTTGGCACTCTCATTGATCTCTTCATCAACTGCTTCAGGTACATAATCGGCTTCCACTTCCACTTGACACTCATCATCGTCTGCCCGAGTACTATGCATGCCAAAAACATCTTGCAACATGGACTGCATCGTTCTTGACTCGTCAAGTATTGGTACAATATTTGCAGCCGGAGCCGGCCTAGGAGATTCAACAACACATACTTTATTAGGTACAGGAGCCCTAATCTTCTCCCCATGCCAAATCCATTCAGTGTAATTAGGCATAATTCCCCTTCCACCGGTCAAATGGTCATATACTTCTTCTGGCCGTAGGCTCCTATTCAAACCACACTTCTTGCATGGACACACAATTGAATTTTTATTTCTGGAGTTCGTAACTGCATACTTCACGAACGCTTCGGCCCCTTCCATATACTCCCTCGAACCTCTCCACTTCGTCATCCAACTTTTGTCCATATTTATCTTACCACATTACAATACACAAAATGGTTACAAATATATAACACAAATTAAGGATTGTGTTATATACACAAACGATCCTCAATTAATTACTAGAATCTTTTTCTTTTTTTTTTGGCAAAGAATTGAAAAAAAGGAGTTGATAACCTAGAGCATTATCTTAGACAACGCGGCCTCTTCTTAAATTTATTTGGTCCTAGGTCATGAATTTATTTTCACATTTAATGGGTCAAATTTAAGTTGGGGCATGATTCAACAACCTGGGTATAATGCAATCCGGCCTCCAAGTTAAATTCTTAATTCTGTCATTAGATTTTTTATTTGCATACTATATTTATCTATTTCGTTAGTTATATTTTTTAATATTTTGAATCAATTCTTATTTACTTTTTTTTTTAATTTAAAAAAAAATTAATTAATTCTCCCGAACAAAAATCATAACTCCACTACTGTTTTCATTCATAATTCACCAAAAATTAACCAGAAAATACTAGGGTATTACACTGTTACTATGTTTTTTAGTTTTTCTTTTTTACAATATTTTGTTCTTCCCTAAAAAATTTTAGGTATGAATCAAATTTTTATACTAATTTATTTTTTGATTATTACATTGTGTAAATAAGCATTTATATTTAGATTGCTATTTTAATATATAGATTATTACACTGTATTGTCTATGAATATATATTTTTTGTTATGTGTTTAAATTTTATGAAATATATAAATGTAAAAATAATATATAGATTATTACATTGTATTGTCTATGAATATATATTTTTTGTTATGTGTTTTAATTTTATGAAATACATAAATGTAAAAATAATATATAGATTATTACATTGTATTGTCTATGAATATATATTTTTTGTTATGTATTTTAATTTTATGAAATATATAAATGTAAAAATAATAAAGCAGCAATAAAAATAATAAAGCAGAAAAAAAAATGTAAAAAATAAATAAATGAAAAAAAAAATATTAAAAAAGCATGAGGGAGCTAGCTGTGAGAGACCTTGTTCTTCGCCGGTCGGAGCTGTGAGCGTGGCCTTCTTCGCCGGTCGTCGGAGCTGTGAGGAAGGCACCTGCAGAGAGAAAGCGTGAGGGAGAGAGAGCTAAACAAAAGCGTACAGTGAGGTAGAGTTTAGGGACTTACCCGGCCGGTGGTGGGGGTTTTACTGAGAGAGAGAGATGCCGAGGGAGAGAGACCGCCGAGGGAGAGAGACCGCCGAGGGAGAGAGACGACCGGAGGAGAGGAGAACACCGCGCGTGCAGGGGAGAGGAGAGGAGAACGCCGATCAAGCTAGAGGAACCGGGTGGCCGGCCGGCTTCACTGAAATGGCCGGACGGCGAAGACAGAGAGAGAGAGAGAGAGACGTGAGAGAGAGACGTGAGCTAGAGAGCTGAGAGTCTGAGAATGGGCGCCGGAGGGATGGAACAGCGCATGGCCTGGCATGGGGATGAGCACGTTGATTTTCAAAAAATCAACTTTCGCAATAAATGCGAAATGACAAGAAGAGAGGCGCGGGACAGAGCTGTGTCCCGTGTCCCGCGCGCCTCCTGACTCCAAACGGAGTCGTTTTACTAAAAACGACTCCATTTGGAGCCGTTTTTAGAAAAACGACTCCATTTGGAGCCGTTTCTAGAAAAACGACTCCAAACGGAGTCGTTTTTCTAAAAACGACTCCGTTTGGAGTCGGGAGGCGCGCGGGACAGAACTGTGTCGTCCCGTGTCCCGCGCACCTCCGACTCCGAACGGAGTCGTTTTTCTAAAAACGACTCCATTTGGAGTCGTTCTACTAAAAACAACTCCAAATGGAGTCGTCTTCCTAAAACGACTCCATTTGGAGTCGTCTTCCTAAAACGACTCCATTTGGAGTCGTTTTTAGTAGAACGACTCTAAATGGAGTCGTTTCTTACTATAAAACGACTCTAAATAGAGGCCTTTTTCCTAAACGATTCTATCTAGAGTCGTTTTAGGACAAAAACGACTCCAATTATTTTCAATTTTATATATATATATATATATACATATATCACAACAAATCAATAAATATTAATTATAATCTATTGATAAATATATAGTTAGTTATTAATATATATATATATGTGTGTGTATGTGTGTACATGTACGTATATACATATATATATTGACATATATACTAATCAAGTACTCTACTCTCTCTTTAGAGAAAGAACGTTTGAAGTTTCTAGAGAGAGAGAGAAACCTAAAAGCTTTGTTCGTCGGGGAGAGAGAGGCTTCACATCTCCGATTCCGATGTTTTTCTCCTAGCCTTTAAGGCAATTTCGATCTTTTTATACTCGGTTGGATTTTATTCGACAAAAACTGTCTAGGTGTAGTAGTCGGCCTTTTTTGGACACTTAATGAGGTTGTGTGTTTCGTCTCTAATTGGTGTGTGACCCATACGTGCTTGTGGTTTAGATATTTTGTTTTATATGCGTGTGGGCTATAGTTATTATCTCTAGCCTTGGAAGATGCCGATCAAAGTTCGTAAAGATCGTCCATCGTTAAGGAGGTTCTCAAAGAAGGCACATGAATGCTTTACACACGCCAACTCCAGCGGTCGTTTCTTTCTCGGAACCAAGTTAAATTTTAATTCTTTATCTTTAATTCACTTCGATGACCTTTAATTTGGTCAATCGGGCTTTAATTTGTTTCTCACCTTTAATTTGGGCGTTGTGATTATATATATATATATATTACTTTTATTTTTAATATATATGGCTAGAATTAGTATAAATGGAGTTATTTTTAATTTTTAAAATTGGACTCTGTTTTTATAAAATTAAAGTGCTGAAAATAGAGCCGTTTTTACAGAAAACGGCTCTAAATGGAGCCGTTTTTAGATAAAACGGCTCTAAATGGAGCCCATTTATCTAAAACGGCTAGAAATTGAGCCGTTTTTTAAAGGGCTCAAGATTGAGCCGTTTTAGATAAAAGGGCTGAAAATAGAGCCCTTTTGCTAAAAAGGTCTCTAACTAATATAAATAGTCTGCTCAAATTAGAGCCGCTTAAAATTAAACGGCTCAAAATGGAGCCGTTTTTTTGAAAGCGGCTCCATATAGAGCCGTTTTTTCTTAAGCGGCTCTAAATTTTTTGAAGCCGTTTTAAAAACAGGCTCAATTTTGAGCCGTTTTTAATTTAAACGGCTCCAATTAAAAACCTTTTTAAAAAACGGCTCCAAATGGAGCCGTTTTTATTAAAAACGTTTCAAATTGGAGCCGTTTTTATAAAACGGCTCCAACAGAAACGGCTCAAAATGCCTTTTTTTTTTGTAGTGAATCTCAAGTTATCTTCCCATTTGCCGTCCAATGATATCTTTTCGAGAAATGTTAAAGCATCTTCTTGTGTTCTCTTGGAATGGCATAGATGTAATTAAAAAATAACATCTATGTTCTTTTGGATGGTATAGTTGTAATTTTTTAATTAAAAAAATTACATTTATGCCATTCCAAGAGAACACCAGGAAAACACAAGAAGATGTTCTAGCATTCCTCTATCTTTTCACCCAGCTATGATTCTTTTCGACATAATTAAGGAGGCAAAAGGCATGTTGACTACGTATTTGTTGCCATCCAGATGAGTTAAACCGTTCGGAAACCATTCATTTCATTATTTAAATAATTTTTAAAATTAAATTATTTTTTTATTAAAATTCTATAATAATCAATTATACGTTCAATGGTGATTTTAAAAATCACTTATTTTTAGAGGGATACAGAAATAACAAAAGAGTAACTTTTAATATTACTCGGACGAAAAACACTCTTATATATGCCTAAGTCAATAAAATGTTCAAAAAGAGTACTAACCAAAAGGCAAGAGAATGAAAAAAAACAAAAAAAAAAAAAAAAAGAAAAAGAAAAAAAAAAGAAAAAGGTGCATACTTCTATGATCCACTCCTCAACCACCCTAGTTAAGCCCAACTACCCACAAAACTCAAAAAAAGTGAAGTCTAATATAATACTGCTCAAGGGCTACAAGGGAAAGGTGATGGGCTTAGACAGGGACAAAGCACGTGACCAATTAATTAAGATTTAATACGAAATTATTAAATGAAAACTAATAAGAGGAAGAGGAATTTAGACTCTAGATGGCACTCAACAGCATTAGTTCCTAAATTCATGTCACAACTGTTACCCCTCGCCATCAGTACGTGGGGCGGCCTCCCCTCACCCTCCCTTTAATTATATATATATTTTTTAAAATTAGTCATAAAATGGGCTTGTGGGTCCTCCCTCCCGAAAATGTATACTTGAACGTATGGACCCAATAGATCTAGCCACAGTGCATGATTCTAACTTTCATAAGCTATTAGTCATGAAATTCTCTTATGGTCCACGTGATTCATATATATATATATATATATATAGTACATGGTCACATCCGATCCTAGGTTACACTTTGAATTTCCTCCATTACTGTTGGTGCTTTTTCTTTTCTGAAAATGAAAACTACATTGAAACTGTCGATAGAGTAATGCTAAAAAAAATACTTATATCCTCATTTAATCATCTTGAAATTGATGTGACTTTTAAAATTATCATTAGATATGTGATATATCACTATTGAATTTTAATTTAATTATGATTTTAAAATCAGTCCCTGTGTTTTACATGATCTACAATTAATTTCATGTAGTATTAAAATGAACTTAGAGGTCATTAATTGGGGTACGTATGCCAAAAAAACAAATCACTTCATATAGTCAAATTCCATCAAACAATTAATAAATTCCGTTAGTGTGTCATTTCAATACCAATAAAATGACGACACGTGTCACTACAAGTAAATAAAAAATATATAGAATATAAAATATATAAAATTAAAAAATAAAAATTGTAGAGCTAACATATCTCCGTCTTAAATTGCTATGACAGTACTATAAAAATCATAGACGTAACCTAAGATGCACATGTTTTTAGATTGCAATGTAGTGACTAGATTCAATCAACTGCAAAGACATATCGCTCAATGCATGAAAGCTGAATCGCTTCAAAATTTCTTCCTTTTTTATTTTTTTAACAAAGTAACAATTTTTATTGATAAAATCAAGAAGACATTTGTTCTTTAGTAACAATATCATAAATACAGCATCAAATTTATTCGATTCAAACCCTATTTATAACCCAAGAACTTACCTCTCAACAAGATAATAGACTGCAAAATTTGCAGGGTAATACTTCAGTGAAGCAAAATTTTTGGAAATCATCCAGAAATTTTGCTTGAGAATGGCATTTTTGTAATTATAAGCAAAATTTCCGAAAATTTTACTTCTCCCCAGCACTGCTCATTTGCATATCTCCGTACATGTGCATTAATATTCCACAATCTGAGTGTGTATCATCAATAAAGTAAGCAGCTTCACAATTTCCTGCTACGTACATTAATGCAGGGAAATTAGGTGGAGCGTTTTAAGTCATATCTACTTTATTGGAATGGGGTTCGGCTCCCTAGCTATTGAGAAACTACTCCCTAGCTACTTGCATTTAAAAAATAAATAAATAAATCAATAGAGTGAGAAGCTACATTTTTTTTTTTCTGAAAGAAAGTTAAACTTTCATTAAAAATAATCAACATTACAACAACAAAGGTGAACATATTCAAACACCTTAAAGGTGTTAAAGGTGTGCATACATCTCACATCAATACATACAGTTGAAAAGCTACATTCTTAGAGCACTAGTAGCAGTTACCCTATATTGATTCCCTTCCCTATATTTAAGAAAAATTTCATGAAAAACATCAAAAAACCTTCCACAGCAGATGCCCTATATTTAGATGAGGGGGTTGGGAATGAATAGTGATTCCCTATGTATACATGTCTACTATTCATTCCCTATGTATTATTTTAATATAAAAGAAGTATAATTAATTGATATAGGGAAGAGAGAAAAAGTAAGAAAGGGAGAAAAAAAATAAAATAAGAGTAAAAAAATAATATTTAATTGATATAGGGAAAAATAAGGGAATCTATTATGGGGTATTTTTTTATAGGAAATTAAAAAGTAGTTTTGTTCCTTAAATATAGGGAAAATGGTTGGGAATCTGCTGCTAGTGCTCTTAGGTTAGTATTTGATTTTTTTACCAAAAACAGAAGCATTAATAAATAATTTAAAACATACAATTATCGCAAAATACTTATAACTATTTTTATCTTTATGTCAAATTACAAGCAAAACGTAAAAAAAAAAAAAAAAAAAAAAAAAAAAAAAAAAAAAAAAACAAACAAACTCATGCATTTGGTAACCCTTTTTAATTAGGATAGCTTTTTTGCTAATAAAATCATTAACAAACTATTCAAAATATAAAATACTTATAATACACTAAAAACTATGTATCGCATCACACCTAAAAAGCAAAAAAATAACTATTTTTATCTTTATGTCAAATTACAAGCAAAACGTAAAAAAAAAAAAAAAAAAAAAAAAAAAAAAAAAAAAAAAACAAACAAACAAACAAACAAACTCATGCATTTGGTAACCCTTTTTAATTAGGATAGCTTTTTTGCTAATAAAATCATTAACAAACTATTCAAAATATAAAATACTTATAATACACTAAAAACTATGTATCGCATCACACCTAAAAAGCAAAAAAAAAACACAATTTAAAAAATTTTGTAAATACAAAATTCCTTTGGATATATATATATATATATGTCCAAATAAAGATAGAAAGACTTAAATAAGCCCCCCCATAAATGTCACTCTATTATTAGTATAAATCACGAGTGGTATTAAGGCTATAAATGAATAGAGTTATTCGCAAATAGATTTGGGCTAAGCTCGAGATCAATTCATTTATTTAACAAATAGAGTTTGAACAAAATTTAGTACTGGTTTATTAAACGAGCCGAACACGTATAGGCTTGTATAAACTCGTATAATTTATTTTTATTATTTTTATAATATTCTTTTTAGTTTCTTAATAATAACATGTTAAATATTTAAAATAGATAAAAAAAATAATAAATTTTTTTCATAATATAATAAATATAGCTTGAATTATTGTAATTGTGAGTCTTGATACAGATATATGTGTATTTGTGTATATATAAATGGGTTTTTGTGTATGTATATGTGTGTATAATGAATGTATATACATACTATAAGACAAATATGAACTCAATATTAAATTATTTAAGATTTAAGTTAATTTATCTAATGAATTAAACAATAAAGCTTAACAATACTTAAATAACTAATAATTAGTATGAACTTACGTAAAATAAAAAATTAAACAATCATGACATTTAATTTATGTATGGAATAAGTAACTCGTGATCAAGCTTGAATTTATTCAAAAATAAATAAATGATTTGAGCTTGAACAAAGTATTTAACTCGATGATAAGTTTGAGCTCAGCTCGTGCTAAAAAATAATTAAATAAACTGAGTTTGAACATTCAATACTCAACTTGGTTACAACCCTAAGTGGCCTACTAACGAAACTTTTGTTTGCTTTTATGAACAAAAACCATCAATATGATGCATTATTGACCAATGTTTTGTTTTTGTTGCAAAAAAACAAAACGGTTTCTTTGAGCTTTGTTTTAAGCACATAGATTTGAATTTGGACATGTTTTTCATATGTAGTTAAAAACATAAGAAAATTAATGGCTTCTCAATAGGAACAGAGACAATCCCTCTATTGAAGCAATTTCAAAAGTATTTTTTCATTCTAGCAATCCAAAAGGCAATATTCTCTATTTTACCTTACTTCCTTTTTCAATAAACAATCCAAAAGACACTCTATTCTTTTCTTTACTTTCTTCAAATATTATTTATTACTAATTTTCTTATTATTTTCTTTCCAACCCATAAGATAAAAATTCAATGTCCATCAAAGTACGAGAGCCAACAAAAAACCCACATCTATTTTCCTCATGACTCCTGAAATTCTCGTAATTCAGCCGGCCTATGCCTAGATGAATAAAACCTTGCCAAAACCAATTTGAAAGCTGAAGCCTGAAGGAACCGAAACTTCGACTCAAACAGTGGCTGGGAAAATGAATACCCATTTGGAGTTTTGGTTTGGATATATGAAATTGAAATGGTGGGTAAGAGACACATATACTGATATACGTATGAGATATGAGAAGAGGATCGAGGGGAAAGAGTTGAGAGAGAGTGACGATTAAAAAAATATGCAAGGAATAATTAAATAGCCACTGTAGTAATATGTTAATTAAAATAATTAAAATTTAGGTATCTACATTTATTGGCTGGCCGACCAATAAATGGAGGAATCTCAATTAGGTATCTATGATGCTTTTCAACATAATTAAGCTAGGAAGCAAAATCTATTGCCACTTTGACTTCGTACTGGTTCCCTGACGATGGTGTAAGAGCACATATCTAAATAACTTATTCAATTACAAACTCCTTTTTTTATAAGTTTATATTTTTTTCTCTTTACTTCTCTATCTAAATTTGAATTATTCTCTTCTTCTCAAATTTCATTATTTCCTGACAACTTATTGTTCATCAAGTTCATAAAATCATTTCAAATCTTATCAGTGATTTTTTTTTTTTAAAAAAAAGAAAAAGAAAAGAAAAGATGATGTATAGCACATCTCTTACCAAAAACTCAATCAATCACTTGCTTTAATTTTTTTTTTTGTTTGATTTTAGAAAATATTTTTACAATAATTTGTCTTTCCTTATGCATTTTAAAAGCGTTAAATAACCCTATATTATAAAGATTAAAGCGAATTCGAAATATAGTTTCTTTGACAAATTAGGTTTTATTGTTATATTTTTAAAATTTTATTTTATATATATATATATATATATATATATATATATAAATAGTAATGATGTATCTGATTCTATTGTTACAAATGTTAACGACTTACGTCAATAGAAAAATATTGATAAGTAATTTTGCATCCCAAGAGAGAGAATAATAATTTTTAAATAAAAGATAGTATTAAATTAATATTTAATTTTAAAGAAAATGCCTCATTTAACCTTCTCACCTTATAGCACCAGCCACATATTCCGCCTATAACCTATTCCCTTCATTAAATATATAGAGAAAATCTCAAAAAAACCACAAAAAGTCACTTGCAGCAACTTCTTTATTACTTTTCTTAACACTGAGAATGCTAGAGTGTAACTTAATGTATTTAGTAGCAGTACTTTAGAATCTTTATACATTATTTTAATATAAAATATCTATCTCATCTCTCCTTTTTTATCTTTTTGTCTTTCATCGAGGATTATGTTTAAAAAGTTAAGGTACGCAAAAAACTTATATTTTGTAAAGAAATAATATTTTCACTGTATAAGAAAATATTAAAAAAAGTTATTGCGGTAGAAAAATAAAGATTAATTTTATTTCCTAAATATTTTTAAAAAATAAAAAATAAAAAATCTAAAAAACACTACTGCCAGTATTCTTAGCTCCAAAATGTATCAAGTCGGCTGGCAACATGCCACATTGCATTGCCATTTGGGCGTTGGGGATATTTAATTGCTTTCATGGCAGCTTTTCTTCAATTAATTGCGCGTCTGTACGTGCTCAATCTGTCAAACGATGGCCGATGGGTGATGCAGTGGGTTTTATTGAAGTACTGCCCTGACCATGAATTTATATCTTGATTCAGATAAAATAATAATAATAATAATAATATCTTATTTAAAATCTCAGGCATGACACAAAAAAAAAGGAGCCTGTAACGGCATGCCACATGGCATTTCGGCGGTAGGGACCCTGTCAATGCGTTCATGGCCGGCGGCTTCGATTTCTACATTTTATATTTTTATTTACGAATAATAGAAGAGCATGCATTATATATAGCCCTCGAAAGCCATGCACAAATAGCACAAATACCTTAGGAGTATGGCTACGAAACCAGGGATCCTCACAGACTGGCCATGGAAGCCTCTTGGTAGCTTCAAGGTATTGGACATATATGCTTGCAGTTTATGGTCAAGTTTGATGTACAAATTATTAGGTCATATATATTGGTTCATTACACTGATCTTCATAAAGCATCGATCTTTGTTCTTTTAACGTATTTTTTTTAACTTAATTTCCTTAATTTTGTGTTCTCCTGTTGGGGATTAAGTACGTGATTTTGGCTCCATGGGCGGTTCATAGCACTTACTCGTTCATGATAAAGGGAGAAAGTGAGAGAGACCCCTTGTACTTCCTTATACTTCCATTCCTTTTGGTGAGGATGCTGCACAACCAGATATGGATTTCTCTATCCCGTTACCGAACAGCCAAAGGCAATAATAGGATCGTGGACAAAGGTATCGAATTCGAGCAGGTTGATAGAGAAAGGGGCTGGTAAGTAAGTAGATTCATTCAGAAATTAATCTACTTGCATGATCAGCAATTGACACATGCATGATTTGAAGGATATTTTATTTACAGGGATGATCAGATCTTGTTCAATGGAGTACTATTTTACGTAGGCTATATGATTAATCTTCCAGGGACTCATAACCTACCCTTCTGGAGAAGTGATGGTGTGGTTATGGCAACTCTGCTTCATGCGGGTCCAGTGGAGTTCCTCTACTACTGGCTTCACAGAGCATTGCACCACCATTTCCTTTACTCTCGCTACCATTCCCACCACCATTCTTCCATTGTTACTGAACCAATTACCTGTAAGAGACTTCATTTTTTTACGTACGTATATATTATATTATATATTATATATAAATATTACATGTTTAATTAGCGGTTGTTTAACTTGTTTCTCTGACACGCAAAAGTTGCCTTTCACGAAAACCTAGCTTTTATATATATATATATAAAAAATAAAAATAAAATCGCAGCAGCTGAGATTTGAAATGGAATATAATATGTATATAATGCTATATTTATTTCGACGTAAAATGATTTATGAAAAATGATTTCTGTATTTATCGGTGTTTGGTAGGGACGAAAATAATAGCCAACCAGAAAATGATTTTTGTTTGACAAAAAATGCTTAGTAAATTTCAGAAAATAATTTATGCTTTTTAAAAACGTAAATCATTTTTCGAAGACGCCAGACGCATTTAACCCCTTTTAAACAATACAGTTGACCTTCATGTTCGAGCGGTAGACCATCACTGAAATCTTGCTAGTACCGGAATCCGACAACATCAGGTCAATATCGCCAAAATCCGGCGACGGAATCCGGCCATCTTTGTCGGAATCCGGTCAGGGCAGATTTCGGTGACCATATTGGTCGCATTCCGGCCGAATCCCTACCGACTTGCCGGGATCTGGCCAAAACGGCCGGATTTCAACAGTTCTGGCAGATTTTCGCTAGCATGCAGGAGTCCGGCCGTTCTGTGCCGGATTCTAGCAGTTTTGGCCGGAATCCGGTCAACTCAGATTATGACAAAAGTGTCCGAATTCTGGCCTTTATCTTGGATTCTGGCTATCGGTAAAAGTGGCTGAAATTCTGTCGGTCAATGAAGGAATCTCATCTTCGATGATTTTTATATTATTTTACATTAATATTTATATATTTTGAATAAAAATTGATTTTTATAGGTTAATATGATTGAATAAAAATATAAAAAATAGTTGTGATTTTCCGTACGCGCCAAACACCGTAAAATGCTTTCGAAGAAAACTATTTTTCAAAAAAATAACTTCCCTAAAACTATTTTACGACGAAAATCATTTTACATCAATACAAACGGAGTATAAAATAAAAATAAAATCGCAGCAGGTGAGATTTGAAATGCACGCTACGTTTGAAGCTTATTTACGAATTAAGCTTTCCAACAAGCTTTTACGATACGAAGCTTTTGGTCCTTTGGATAAGAAAAAAAAAAAATTGCTATGTATTCTTAACAGTCTTAAGTGCTCATTGTTAAGGGTTCGGTCAGTGAAAATTATTATTGAATATTATATATATATATATATATATATTATTTTATTCAAAAATAATTTTAAATGTCACCTTAGAAAGAAGATACTCGAGAATGAACACTTAAAAATACGTTCAAAAGATATAAGAGATGGAGAAGGCAATGGTTTTTGCCTCCACCTTCAATTTTTCTTAAAAACTTCAACTTTAAAACATTATAACTTTTTATATTACATAAATTATTATTCAAACAAAAATACCCATTACAAAACTATTTTTTATTTTTTATTTTTTTTACTTTTCCATAAAAATTATTTCTACTTTATGTTATGTTAATAACTTTTTATTACTATTCAAAAACAAAACTCACCTAAAAAATCTTTACCTCACAAGCAAAGATATTGGCTGTACGTGTTTGGTAGCCAATTGGGTTAATTACCCCGATTATGATGCAAGGTTTTTTTCTAAAAAACACAACCTCAAAACATTGCTATTTTTTATATCATATTAATAATTTATTATTATTATTCAAACACAAAATCATTACAAAAAAAAAAAAAAAAAATCACTTCTCTATACAAAAATTTCAAAAGTTCTATCTATTTTATATCACATCAATCATTTATATTTACTCCAAAAAATTCTCTATCAAACTCGAAATAAGTTAAATAACTAAATAGATTGCCAAAGGAAGCCATTAATTATTATTGGCACCGTTTGCATGTCGCCACCCTGTTTTGTACTATCAGCACTCGCAACATCTGTTGGATGAAGGTTCGAAGAAGAGGCTGCATTAGGATTATACACAGTCGTCTCACCGTGCAAAAACCAATTTCTATAACTGACCATAATTCCTCTACCCGCTGTCAAGTGCTCAATGACGATATCGAGCGAGTGGCGACGGTTATTTCTACAAAATTTACAAGGGCAACGGATTTTACCATCAGGCATTTTGCAGCTACCAACTGCAAATGCCACAAATGCATTACACCCATCATTGTATTCCCTCATACCTCGAGCCTTTGTAATCCAAGACCTGTCCATCTTTTCCGATACATCCAGTACACAATAGCAACACCAACACAATGAGATATATAAATCTATCTTCAATTTAATATAAATTAAAGCTTTTAGGGTTTCCTTAATCAATTCATACTGATTAGTTTTTAGTTTACTATCAATTTAGAAAATTTTGCTATATTGTTGGTATATATCTTGTAAAGCTTTAGTTTAAGGCTTTTAGGGTTTCTTTAATCAATTCATACTGATTAGTTTTTAGTTTACAATCAATTTAGAAAATTTTGCTATATTATAGGTATATATCTTGTAAAGTTTTAGTACTTTTTTATTGCTTAAGTTTTATGAAACATTGGCCATAACATTTTAAAAGGGAAATCATGCAGAGTTCTTAACAATAATTATTAGTTATTACAATTTACATTTTTCCTTATTGAGTCCTACAGCTTTGTTTTTTTTCTTATTTTGTTTTTATTTTTTTGATTAATAAAATTTGACTAACTAAAAACAAAGGTTACACCACACTTTAGCATTAGAGCTAGATCACCAAGGAAACAACAATCAAACCAAATATGTCAACAATACAACCAAAACTATCAACCAATCAAATTTGTATAACCCATCTACTAACAATTCAACCAAAAGCTATATATCAACAATACAAACAAGACCCAATAACCAAGTTTCTAGAAATTCACAGCAATACAATAATCGCCTAACATTCATAACATATATACTGTAAGAGTTGAAGACCAAAAGTTAAGGGTAGAAGACAATTCTGTCTCTTTCAAGACCTAATCATTGACTCAATGAAAGCATGTTTAGCTATTGATATCCAAATTAATCCAATGAAAAACCTTAGTAAACTATTCATTCAATTCTTCCTCTTCTTGTTCTTGTCCCCCCACCCAACCCCCCCACCCCCCTCTATTTTTTTATTTTATTTTATTTTTCTGTTTCCTGGGCATGTGGAGAAAGGGCTTGTTATATATTGAAAAGTGAAAACCCTTCAGTTTAAGGTCAAAAGCTTATTAGGCATGCCTATATATATATATATATATATATATATATATATATCAAATAGAACCTACTTGACTGATTCAGTATTCTTTCACAATATTCAGGCATCAATTTTTGAAAATTTTGGCAAAACAAACGGAAACTAACAAGGAAGTCATAAAAATAGCAAGGAGAACAGCATAATAGCAAGGAGATTTTTTAATAACTAAAGAGAAATTCATAACTAAATATTTTTTAATAATGATTTTCTTAAATCACATAGAAAGATTGATAACATAATAGCAAGGAGAACAACATATAGACCTGCATATTTCGGCTGGAGGGAGAGCGAAGAGGGAGAGACGACAGCGAGAGGGAGCGACGGAGAGACAGTGTGCAGAATTTGAATGAAAATTAGATAATGGGAAGGGGCTGTGCTTCGCGGGAGAAATGTCTTGCAAGGCGTATTTGTCAAGAACTTTTAGTAACGTGCAAATCATTGCACGTTACTATTTATATCAAATAGTAACGTAAAAACCATTTCATGTCACTAATGTAAACAATTGTAACGTGTAAATGCACATTACTATTGTTTACAATAGTCGTGCACATTTTGTACGTTACTATTTGATATTATAGTAATGTGCAAATGCACGTTACTGTTATAAAACTATAGTAACGTAAAACTATTTGCATGTTACTAATGTATACAATAGTAACGTGACACTATTTGCACGTTACTAATTTGTACTAAATTAGTCCAAAATTTTATTAAGATGTGTTATTTCTACATCACATTATCTTATGTGTCTTGGTATAGGATCAATGTAGAAAAATTATTTCCCTATTTTATTTACATGTACATGCATATATATATATACTTAAGTACAATGTGCAATGTTATTAACGTATAATGTATAATCCAATTATACTTACCCAATTATACGTATGTTATATACCGATCATGTGCACTTTGACATTATACTTGCCCAATTATAGGCACATCGTACACTGATCCTATGCACTTCGACATTATACTTACCCAATTATATGTACATTGTATACCGATCCTATGCACTTCGACATTATACTTAGACATTATACGTACGTTGTATACCAATCATATGCACTTGAACATTATACTTACCCAATTATGCATACGTTGTATACCGATTTTATGCACTTCGACATTATACTTACCCAATTATACGTACATTGTATACCGATCCTATGCACTTGGACATTATACTTAGACATTATATGTACGTTGTATACCAATCCTATGCACTTCGACATTATATCAAATAGAACCCTATTTCACAATCTCCTTGAAAGCTGACTGATGTGGGACAGGACAAGAGATAATTTGGTCTATTTGGATAATTAGTATTTAATTTTATTTTTTGTTAATTTCAAGAGTCATGGGTGCTGTTTTTGTAATTCTTTTTTTTTTTTTTTTTTTTAATAATCTTCAAGTTTCTTCATTGATACCGAGAAAGTTTCATTAATTAATACTTTCACACGTTCCATAACAATTTATACACGAGTTATTGATTAAGAAAAAGAGGTTTGAAGCATTATATAAAAAGGGATACTTTCATAATTAATTACCACATACATAAAAAAAAAAAAAAAAAAAAAAAAAAGAAGCTCAATAATAGCTTTCAAATACCAAAATTTAACGTTGTTGGTGCATACACACCAGCACACAGATATCATATATCTTTTTTTTTTTTTTTTGAGAAAAGATATCATGTAGTCATTGGATATCCGTGAAATATTATACACGTACGTTGTATACCGATCCCATGCACTTCATTTATCGTCTTTTTTTTTAGTGGATAAATACAATTTAGACCACCAATCGTCTTTTATTTAATGGATAAATACAATTTAAATAGTGATTTTTTTATTTTTTATTTTTTTTATTTTTTTATCAATTTTTCTTTTATATTTTCCAAAAAACAGTTTTGGATTTATTTATTTTTTATTCCTTTTGAATTTTTGCGTGAACATTTATCACGTTACTATAGATGCTCGGAAACTTCAAGGGCTTCGCACGCTTTGTAATCAATTTTGCCAGTGTGCATTTAAATATATTAGTAACATGTAGTAATTGCATGTTACTATCATAATGAGATAGTAACGTGCCTTTATTTTACACATTACTAAATTTTAGTAACGTGCATTTATTTGCACGTTACTAAATCTCATCTTTTTCCCGACTTTCTGGTTTCCATTTTCAAGTTCTCTCTCTCTCTCTCTCTCTCTCTCTCTCTCTCTCTCTCTCTCTCTCTCTCTCTCCGGCGAACCTTTCTCCCGTTCTCTCCGGCAAACCTTTTTCGTTTCTGTGAAATCACCAAGGGTAATCTACTAACTTCTTGTAATTTCACTCATCTTATGTTTGATGTTATTTTTAAGGACGTTAGTTTTTTGGTCGAATACCCTATTTTGAGATTTGTTGATTTTGGTTCATTGAACTTTGCTTTTCACTCTGATAACATTTGGACACATATATGAGTATAATATCAACTATATTATATTAACCACTAAAATTTATTACACTTTTTTTTGTTTGAACTTTGCTTTTCACTCTTATGTTTGATGTTTGTTTTGAGATTCCATGGATATATATGTATAGACCTTTCTTTTTTTTGTTTGTTTTAAGTTCATGGACCGGTTATGTGATGTTTTTATGGGTAATTCACTGTATGTAATTTACTCTTTTTTGTTTTTTGATGAACTAAAACTTTATAAACCAAGCACAATCCATTACAACACTCCGGTTCTTAATCGCACATCTAATCCGGATTTTAAGCCTTTTTATTATTATAGAACTATATTAATGATGTGTGTTTTAAATAATACTCGCAAGTGCACGAATCGTTTTACAATATAGTGTTATGCAAGTGCGAGGTCGATCCCGCAGGGAAATGGTCAAATATTGGTATCTTGCTTAATCAACCTCATTTTAACCTAGTTCCAAAGGTTTGAGACTTGATTCAAGAACAAAAGACTAAATGAAAGAGATGTAATGAAATATGTAAAATAAAAGGAACTAAGGTTAAAAAATCCACCAAACCAAATCCTACAACTCACACTCTTGGTTTCCACTTGAACACCCAAAGAACATTAAGCTTAGGGTGTTATTCAAGTTTCTTAACCATAAACCCAAGAACCATTAAATGAATCCAACACATTGACAAATCACAAAGAGTACCGATTGAAATCAAAACATCCAATGTATCATTCAATCACAATGGATATCATCATTCAAACCGATAAAACAATGTATTAGTCTGTTGAAACACATAAAATGTCCTCTATCCACCACTAACCACATTCATTGCAAAAGATAAAGCTTTAAATGAATGAAACTTGAACAACTAACATGATATATCATTGAATGTGCAAGTGGTACAGCAAGGTTGTGAGTGTCATCAATGGAAAGGTTTCATCCTCAACCCTAGTTGAGGTTACTAGCCTTCCATGACTAAGAACACCACAAGAAAATGATGAACAACCATGGAAATGAAAGAAAAGCTCTACAAAGAGAAAGTATTCTGAAAATAAACTACTGAATTACACTACAATAAGCACGAAATTAAAACTAACTACAGAGTTTCTACTCTATTCTTTCCTCTCCTACTCTCTCTACTACTCTCCCAACAAGGGGATGGCTATGGCTTTTATAGAAGCAAGCCATGGCAAGAAATGACTCCTTTACCCTCCTCTAGGGTTCCTCTGCAGCTAGAGACAACCACAAACACGAAACCAGCGTGTTCTGCAGCGGAAATCAGAGGGAGGACTACTTTTTGGCTTCTGATTGGGCGTTCTGGCGCGCTCTGCAAAAGCAGTTTCTGGGAAAATTCGATCGATCGACTTTTATTTCGATCGATCGACTTCGGGCAAATATTCAATCGATCGAATTTTAAGTTCGATCGATCGACTTTTTAGGATCTCCGAATTTTCAGCTATTTCCTTATGAAGTTTGTCATTCCTCTCTTATTGTCCTACAGAAACAGAAAACACAAAAACTATCCAAAACATTAGAAAAATAACAAGGCTAAAGGTCTAACTAGTGCAAATCAAGGGGTCCAAATACACAATATTTGGCACTCATCAATTAAGATCATGATTTGTCTAAGTTCTAGTCCTAGTCATGAATTGTTTCCTCTATTTTTTCAGATTCTTTGAATTTTCTATTTATTTCTCGTTTTTAAATCTGAAATTCAAAGTAATTTTCAAAGTTAGACTCAAAATTTTATAAGGTTCTTTATAGTTTGTAATTTTGCTGAATCTTACATAGTTTTATTATTTATTTGTTTAATCTTTCTAGCTTGGGTGAAAATTTGGAGTTGGTAGAGGAAGAGTGAAGGGAAAGTGAAAGAAAATTGTGGAAGATGAGTAATTGTCTAGCTATTTTTGACTATTTGTTGAAATTGGACTGCTCTATGGTTTTACTGTTTTTACCACGTGGCTGAAATTGGAAACTATTACTGTTCTCCGTTACAAAAGAAACTGTTTTTGTTTTTGTTTTAATTATTTTTGTTGGTTAGGTTAGTAATAATTATCTACTTATATGTGAATAGGAGAGAGCTATCAATAATTATGATTATTTTCTTTAGAAAAAAAAAAAGAAAAAGAAAAAGAGAAAAGAAAAAATAAGAGTGAACCTATTGGTGGGATGCATGTTTGGTAATATACGCATTTGGAAGGGAGCAGTGTTGTAAATTGAAGATGGCGTTTCTATTTGCTTGGTTTTGATTCGAAAATCACTAGTTTTATTGTTAATTTTTTTTATATCACGAACATAATAATTAATCACACCTTATATATTGTATAAAATATATAATTCTAGTTACCTTAGAGTAATTTTTCATCTTGCCACCGCTTGTAGTTGTAGGTGCTATACTTGTAATGGTGCACATATTTGTTAAGTTGTATTTCTTGGCTTCAGAAATTTTGTAAACAGGAAATTGTGAATCTGTATACTGAAATTTTGAGGTTCCAATCTTAGTAATTGAATGATGAATTGTCCAGTGTGGGTCTTGTGGAAGACATTTCTTTTCCTTTCTCAAATTAGTTTCCGACATACCTGTATGTGTATGTGTATTGAATTTTTAGGATCTTTATTTCTACAGATGAGTCTCAGTTTTTGAAGTTTTTGAAGTTTTCTCACTAAAGAAGCATATAATTCCATTGATAATCAAACGAAGAATACGTGATAATGGGAGAATATTTTTCTATGAGCTTCATGGAATTACTGAAATAATATTGAATCATAAAATTGAAAAAGTAATGTCGGACCATATCTATGAGCTTGATGGAATTACTGAAAAAATAACATTTAACATAGTGGGTGTCGCTCATTTTCGTTCCGTTCGATTTTAATATTCTTGTTAGAATATTAATTAAATTTATTACTTTTTAAAAAATAATGTTTGATTTTTTTTTTTTTTTTTTTTCCGCAAATTAACAGGTTAAAATGAGTTCTAGGAGATACCCAGGTTTCAAATCCACTGTGCAGAGGTCCCCGCCCCTGCAGATTCCGCGATCAGATGATGGAGCTTCATCTAGTGCACCGGTGTCGAGATTTGCTGACATCATGGAGCCAAATGCACTGTACAGACTGTCACTACCCGGTGAGCCGGGGTACTAGACCACACCTTCCCATCACGACATGACCCAGCAGGGTTCGATACACCTGTAAGGCATGCACAATTTCATGGTGGACACCTTTGCTACTCCTTCCCCGGGTCAGGGGGCATCGTTGTTTGATGATGAGGCCGGGATGTCACATGGTGTGGAAGGCCACCAGGGTCTGGATGGGGATGCTGGGGTGGCACATGGTTCGGGAGGTCCCCAGGATCAGGATGGTCTAGTGGGCCCCCAAAGACAAGATGGTCCAACAGGCCTGTAGGGGCAGGATGGTTCGGCGGGCCCCAGGGTCAGGATGGCGAGGACCCTAATACGCATAGGCCGCAGTCGGACTAGGTCCTGTTGATAGGTAAGTGTATATATATATATATATATATATATATATATATATATATATATATATAGTTATTTCGTGTAATTAAATATCTAACAATTAATGCACATGTGTCAGGTGCTAATGCCAAGGGGGTAAGTGAGTACGAGGTGGTAGATAAACCATCCCCTTATTGGGAGATCCCTCCGGGAAAGAAGATAGTGATGCAGTTCAATCAGTCAATCCAGCTTGTAGGATTCAGCGCCAACAAGTTTAGACGGACTTGTGGCAGTTTGGTTAGAGCCGGGCAATTCGTTAATATGCGGGACGACTGGGGGTCCGTTGTAGACTAGAAGAGGCAGTGCTTATAGGAGGCATTGATGGTATGTTATATCTGTCATACATTATATATATAAATATATTGTTTTTCAAATGTTTTTATTGTTATTTAATTTAATGTCATCAATTTCTAATTGTGCAGTCGGAGTACTTCATCCCGCCTACTATTAATTAGGCGAAGGTAAAAAGAGAAAGTACGAACCTGGAGATGCAAGTTCAAGAAACTGCTTAACATTCAACATGGCGATAGACCCGAGATTGGACGAGAAAGAGTAGGGGAGAAGGCTCTCGAGGGCTACGATGCCAAGGACGTGAGGGTGTTGATAGCAAGATTGTGTGAGGAGCAGGATCAGGTAGGTTATAGTCGAGTTATATTAATATTTGGTGTACTTTCCATAATTTCTTGCATTTGTGCGTATATATCTTATGACTAACATATTGAGAACGTTAATTGTGTAGGACTATGCAGCCTATATGAAGGGCTTGCGAGCACGGAACAATACTCCACACACTAGCGGCACCAAAAGCTTCGCTAGGGTTTCACATGATGAGGTTTATATGTATACCAAGTTAACCTATACATATATAATTATATGTTTGAATATTTATCTAATGCACATATATTTTTTCTTGACAGACACTGGCGTCTGGCACTCCTCCGACCCATGCACGGTTATATGGTAAAACACACAAAAAGAAGGATGGAACCTACCCCAACAAAATAACATGGGAGAGATGCTTTTGCTACTCATATTTATCTTGTTTTTGATTTTTTGCTTAATTAATTATCTCTTTACAATTGATGCAGTGTCTGGTGTCATTAATTTAATACAACATACAAGAATTAATAGAGAGGCTAGCACCCACTAACCCCGCCGCATCATCGAGCGTGACTAACGAGACTGCACGATGGCATCCTGATGATGTGTATTCCCAAGCGTTTGGGAATAAGCCCAAGTACTCAGGCAGGGTTAAAGGGGTTGGCAAGAATGTGGGGCCTGTCTCGAGGACCACACACACGTATAATACCCCAACACAAGCACAGTCACAAATTTTCAAGCCCTCCACCGAGTCATCGCAGGAAGAAATAAACCGAGCAGTCAACCTCGTCGTATCGCTTAAGGCGCGCGTTTTTTAGCTCCAGTCAATGATAGAATCTCAGTAAAAGGTGGTAGAGGATCGACTCCATACTGAGATCTCAATGCGCGAGGAAGCGTGGGCAAGAGAGAAGGCTGAGTGGGAGTCTTGTTGGAGCAGCTTCACATCGATGATGACCTTGTCCACATCCGTGCCCGCAACCTCTCAGGATACCCTCGTGCCTGTCACAGGTGATCATGCACCTAGCCAGTTTGTGGGTTCGTCTGTGGGTAGCGCTCCCAGTATTATACATTATCAACGTTTGTTTACATTCTCTACGTTGCTCAATGCAATATTTCTTGACCTGATTTTATCATGTTGTTTGCTAACTTAGTTTGTTTTATCATTTGTAAGTGTTGCAATTCAGGTTGATACAGTTGATTAAGACCATGGAGCTGCCCATCCAGAAAAAACAACAACGACCGAAATAGATAGTCCTGACAAATCCACACCTTTTGAATAGTTGTATTCATAATTTCATAACTTAGTTAGAAGGTAACTTGTATTAACTCGAGGTTGATTGCTTTTTGTTATTGTAGATTGTGTTTTGATTTTCAAAGGTTGTGTTTTATTGCTTTTTGTTATTATAACTAGTGTTTTGATTTTCAAAGATAGTGCTAGATGATGAACGATGAAAATATATCGCAAATAATTAAAAATCATATCATATTAAGGTTTAAATATTAACAACTTATACACTATATATATATATATATATATATATATATATAAACCCTATATAGTATAAATGCATAAAATATCTATTATGCTATTGATACATAGGGTATACTTGATTAAAATAAATGGTTAACTAAGAAGGTTTATGGTGCGTTTGAGTTTTCGATTTTTGACATCATAATTCAATTCTTATTTGGTGCACTTCGAAGTTCGACTTTGTGAGATGAAATTAGAAAAAAAAAAAAAATGAATAAAATATAATTTGTTTAGAAATATATAAATAAAATATGTTTTGTTCTTGAAAAAACTGAAAATGAATAATAGTTGTTATTTAAAAAAGCAATCATTGTAGCAAGTAAAAAATGTTTTTTACTTACATCCAAACTGACTATAAGGATTTATAAATTTTGAATTTTGACACGTGTAAACAATAGTGGCGTCGTAAATAACCACATTACTAAATTAATTACAATCAGAACGTACTGTATATATAGTAATGGGCAAATTTGCACGTTCCAATTATAGTAACATGTAAATATAACACGTTCTAATTATTGTAACGCATAAGTTTTCCAGGTTACTATATAGTAACGGGTAAACTTACACGTAACTATATAGTCACCTTCTACATTTGCACGTTACTATAATTGGAACGTGTAAGTTTTCCACATTACTGCTATAGTAACGTGCACAATACACCGCATTAGTATAATTCTGAATTTATATATACTGTAAAAATAATAATAAAAAGAAAAAGAAAATCGAAATATTTGTTAGTAACCTACAAAAGGTATCATTCTACTAAATAGTAATGTATATTGTATAATGTCTTACACGTTACTATATTGTAACATGGAATAATTATGCATTACTATATAGTATCGTCCTAATTTTTGCAGGTTATTGAAGTATTTAGTAATGTGTAAATTTATATAACGTTAGTATGTTTAGTAGCGTGTTAACTTTTACACGTTAGTAATATCTGGTTTTTTTGTAGTGATCCCATCCTACTACTAAAACATTAAAAAATTTATCAACACGACCACATCAAAATAATAATAATAAAAAAAAACTATATTTCTAACCATTTCTCGAACAAAACATACACATATGAACGGTGAGTTACATGCACCACCAACCATTTGTTCACATGAAGTTTTTTAAAAATAAAAATAAAAAACTTATTACTATTATTTGGACTGGCTGCAGTGAAAAAATATTTAGTGATTTTGAGTTCAAAAATAATTTTTCAATGTTTTGCTAATATTTTTATTTTTAGTTTGTATGATTCTATTGTCTATGTATGATGTTTCTCATATATTTCTCTTTTTTTTTTTTTTTTAGTGTTCATTTTATTTGAGTTTATTTTTTCTTATTGTTTTATTTGAGTTTTTGATATTTAGTTGAATTGATTTCTAATGAAAGTTACAAAAAAATTAATGATAATAAGAGTAATTTTATTTAGTAGACTGTCATACTACTTGATTATGTGCTAATATAAATCAGCCTTTAAATCGTCACTCATTAAAGAAAAAAGAAAAAATGTTAATTTTTACTGCCACATTATCACAGTTATGTAGCAGTCAAATAACAGTCTACTTAATAGCATTACTCTTGTCGCCATGCCGGATGTTGTATTAACTCTTTCGATTTCAATAGCGATTATAGAGAACATTTTTTTACCATAAATATCATTAAAACCAGACTTGATTTGCAAAAACATGAAAAGTGACTTTCTTGCAAATTATTTTGTTATCTATATTGAGAAAGAAATTGCCAAAAAAAATTAGCAAATAAATGTTGACAAATTATTTTTGCAATATTGTTGAGTTTCACTATTATATGAAATTTGTGAATTTTGTGTATAACTACTATGTCTAAGTTGACTAGATATCTTTCGTATACTCCTCTTTAGTTCTAAAACAATATAAATACATTAAAAAATAATAAATAAAAATAAATAAATACTGTTTTTGATATAAATGTGAATCCCACCAGCCCGTTATTACCGACATGAACAATAAAGATTGACAATGCTTCATTATTTTCGTGTTGCGCAATAGTAAGGAAAGTGTTGCTTGAGCCGTCCTTATCGTCCTTGGTATTGTGGAGGCTTCGAGAGAAGGGTACATCTTCTATGAAATAGGCTATTACCGACATTATATATACATGAATGACTCTTTGCATTCTGTCGCGTACAATGCATTTTCGGTTGGTATATATGCTCCATATACGCTTAATTAAAAGGGAAAAAAATATTAATGGTAAATAGAACATGCCAACTCAGTAAAAATATACACAACATGGACACCAAAAGGTGCAAAATGCAAAGAAGCATACACGTGGCAACTTGTAAGTGGCCAAATGCAAGTTTTTTTTTTGTAGTGCCATATTATATGAAAACCAAAAGTCAACAAGTTTTTGGGCTCAGTCACGTGCGCATTCCTTTCATTAATGTGAAAAGGTAACTACGCTTAGTAGTTACAATATCTAGAATGCAATGAGAGGCTTTATCCGTATGGATTTGTCCGTCTATAAGAGAAACGGCTTCCTTAGCTAACCTATGAGCTATTTTATTAGCCTCCCTTTTGACATAGAGGACATTCCAAAACCTCAAACTATTTAACCTATTGCGATATGAACCATATATAATAAATCTCTATTTATTTAAAACTACAAAAATATATATATATATATATATTATACTTGGGGCCCTTGATGTACACTAATAAGAGCTTTCATATAAATACCATTTATTAAGAGTTTCTTTTTTTGGTCGCAATTGAGATATGATACTTTTATAACTTCTATACAACTCTTGAACAACTTTAACGATTTTTTTTTTAAAAATCAATAATTAGATATGTAAAACCCATATATAGAAAAACAAATTCAAATTAATGTGAAGTACAAAAGAAAAAATTGTTGGAGTTGTACAAGAAATATTCAATAATCATTTCTCTATATATAAAGTATTTTGTGTGTGTTTTTAGAGTCAAAACATGGTAAATACCATTTGTAACTCAAATGAGGGGATTTTGATATATATCTAAATAAGTCTTAATTAAGTGGGTCGTATTTCTTTTTTTTAGTTAACAAAAACTCATTAAGGTTTCATTAAGTTACGTTTTTATAGTTAATTATTTGATTGATATTTATGTAATGAAAATGTTCCGTATGATATGGGTAATGAAAAAAGAAACTAATTAACACAAATTAAAAAAAGTAATTGATGATGCGTTTGGGTATTGAATTTTTGAAATTAAAATTGATTTTTTTTTTTTTTTTTTTTTTTTTTTTTTTTTTTTTTGTGGATTTTGAGGCAAAGGAATGTGTTTAGGTATTTAATTTTTGAGATTGAAAAATATTGTTTTTTAATGGTAGGAAATGATTGGAGGTTTGAAAATTTGTGTATATATAATGTGTGGTATTATGAAAAGTCGTGTGAAATAATGATTTATTATATATTGATTTAAATATTGATTGTTTAATTAAAAAATAAATAAATAAAACTTTTTTTTTTTTTTAAAAAAAAAAACATAATTTAAATTTAAATTTAAATTTTTAAAAAAAAGCAAACCAAAAGGGTAACCACGTACTCGCCAACCCCAGAGGTGGCCGGGGGTGGCCCGTTGATCTGGGGGTGGTTGTTAGTTGCTTTTTTTATTTTTATTTTTGTTGATTTAATGTTTAATTATTTATTAATTAAATGTGGGACCCACACGTTTTTGGAGACAACTTGTCCAAGGTGTGGGTCCCGGTCATCAAATTAGAATGTCGATCTTGAATTGAGACTAAATTCAGGTGGAATTCGAGTATATTTGCGGGTGGGCGAATTTTAGAAAAAAACCCAAATAGAATAAGGATTCTATTCTGAATCCAAACACACCTGCTAAGATTGAGTGGTCGCTATCTTTCTTCCCGTCCGACAGGACCGCGCTTGTTAATGTTTACAGCTACCAGCGTACCACCTAACTGATCGATTAAAGTGGTTTTCTTTCCATCGCTGTTCAAATCGAGAAATCTGAAGGTTCTTTTGAAATATTTTTATGCTCACTCTATTTTAATAAAAAATAAAAATTGCAGTTTGATTTTTTCTTCTTGTTTTTATTTATGGGCCGATTTTGGAATTTCTCGTTCAAATCACGTACGAATCTAGGATGCCCTAAACTGAACGTACATGCATGCCATGATTTGTAATTTTCACATACAAATCTGATCAAAACGAAAAGTGCACTGAAACTGTTCATAATTCAAACTCTTCGTGTTTTAGAAGATATATCATAAATGATCTTAAGACAACGCTCATATCTTTTAGTTGCGACGTACAGACTTTCGCTGATCAACACAAAGCTGAATCACATCACAATTTCCTGATCTACATCAATGCAGTGAAAATCAGGTGCCACGTTTTCATGAGTCACATCCGTTAATTACCAACATATATATATATATATATCTCTCTCTGCCGACAGAATTGGCGAGAGTTCACTTGATCCTGGCTAGAACTGAAGATAAAGTCCAAAGTAGTACAGAAGAGTACTGATGGAAGGTGGCTATTCACCAATCTTTGGATCAAGTTTGGATGGAAGACTTTTCTTTTTTTACTCACGAGATTGTACATTTATACCTGCTTATTACTCCTTGATTTTTTGAAAGCTTATTTATTTATTTTTTAAAAAATAGATTCCAAAGAAAATGGGAAAGATTTTGAAGTCCTATTAGTTAAAGTTTTAAAAAATTGGTATTTTAAAAAATCTTTTGGAGATTTTAGCTGTTAGGTACCTACTTATATTAGGCCAGGAAAAGGAACCTAGTTATATTATACTTTCAAGTTAGGTAACAACATTTATTGGCCGGCGAGACCAATATTGGATGAATCTCTTCCGGCTGCTGTACTGCTTCCACCAATTCCATTCCTTTTATTTTAAACAAAATTACACTTACACCTAAGCTATTAATTGAAGTAATATTTTTTTCAAAACTATAAATAAAATTATAATGTGCCATATTTGTTCTAAAAGTAATAAAAATATTCTTAAGAAAAAAAAATTAAAAAATTACACAAGACCCTCGGCCACTGTGAGTTGCAATTTTTTTTTTTTTTTTTTTTTTTTTTTAATTTATAGATTAATTTGTCTTTTTGCAAAAAAAAAATAAATAAATAAAAATAGGAACATTTTTGTCTTTTTACTAGACAATAGTGTTCTCTTTACATCATTTATAATATATTATTAAATTTTTTATTATACACTTTCATAATTATAGGATTTGGGTTCAAATTTCGGGTGTGAGACTTTATGTGTCTTGGTGTAGGATTAATGTAGAGTATTATGATACATGTATAAAAATCATTTCCCCTCTCATAATGCTTCCGACATAATATGTTATTTAGACGGATTTGTATTCTTTACAATTATTTATTTGAATTTGAGAGAATTCGAGTAAGTGATTGTAAGAGACTATTTATGGGACCTACCTGACCAAATAAAAATTAGGCTACTTAACCATTTATCCGGTTAGATAAGTTTTATTAGTAGGTTTTTATAATTACCTTTTCAAATTCAAACAAATAATTATAAAGAATTATGTTCCGATAATCACCTGCATGACATAAAAAATGAGTCGATAGCAGCGATATGCCGCATTGCATTTTTTTTTTCTTCATAATTATGAATACCAGAAAAAAAAAAGGTAAGAAATTATATTTGAATGATTTAAAGAATAAAAATCAAAATAAAAAAAATAATGTTTGAGTACGTACTGATAGTTATTTTTGAAAAAAAAAAAAAATATGCATCCAAACATTTCAATTATTATTGGAACTGTCATTTTAAATGAATTAATATCTTGATTCAGAAAAAAAGGCAAAAAGAAAAAAGGGACTAATATATTGTTTAAAAGCTCAGTCATGACACAAAAAAGGAGCCTGTAATGGGTTGCCACATGGCATTTGGGCGTTGGGGGACCTGCCATTGCATTCATGGCGGCTTAATTCTCTTCAACGAATTAACCAATAATAGAAGATCATAACGCATTATATATTGCCTTCCAAATCCATGCACATATCTTAGGAAGTTAGGATCGAGTATCTTAGGAGTATATATGGCTACCAAACCAGGGATCCTCACTGACTGGCCATGGCAGTCTCTTGGTAGCTTCAAGGTATTGGTCATGCATGCATGCAGTTTATATATGGTCAAGTTTGATGTACAAATTAATAGCGGTTTTATTATATACTATGAAAAGATTCACTTGTTGATGTTGTCGATCGTGTGAGCTTTGGTTTCTTATTATATTTTTACTATGGAAAAGCAGTTCTAGCATCTTTCTTCTTTTATTATTATTATTTTTTAAATTTCCTTAATTTTGTGTTCTCCTGTTGGGAATTAAGTACGTGATTTTGGCTCCATGGGCGGTTCATAGCACTTACTCGTTCATGCTAAAGGGAGAAGACGTCGGCTACTTCCTTATACTTCCATTCCTTTTGTTGAGGATGCTGCACAACCAGATATGGATTTCACTATCTCGTTACCTAACAGCCAAAGGCAAAAATAGGATTGTGGACAAAGGTATCGAATTTGAGCAGGTTGATAGAGAAAGGAACTGGTAAGTAAATTTGCTTTATTTTTATTTTTGTGTATTATTTCACATGATAAGAACAATCACAGCTAGCTGGAAGCTCTTTCGATCACTTCCATGCATTGACACATGATTGATGTTTGTTTACAGGGATGACCAGATCTTGTTCAATGGAGTGCTATTCTACATAGGCCATATGATTCTTCCAGGGACTCATAACCTGCCCTTCTGGAGAAGTGATGGTGTGGTTATGGCAAGTCTGCTTCATGCGGGTCCAGTGGAGTTCCTCTACTACTGGCTTCACAGAGCATTGCACCACCATTACCTTTACTCTCGCTACCATTCCCACCACCATTCTTCCATTGTTACTGAACCAATTACCTGTAAGATACTTCATTTTTTTTATGTACGTTTATATATATATATATATATATATATATATATATATATATATATATATATATATATATATATATATATATATATATATATATAATGTTACTCTTTACATACTAGCTGACATAATGTGTCTTAACTGAATTTTCATGTTAGCTATGCTTAAAAATCGTAACGTTCTCTATTTCTCGATCTTTTATTTATATATATAATCTCGATCTTCCGAAATATATGTAATTATTCCCCAACGAACCCTTTGAATTTTCTTTATAAACAGTTATTGCATGTTTGGTTGAGACTTGTACATCTGATGTACGGTATTTGGTCCCGTCGTCAGGCCAAACATTTTTCTGAGGTTGACGTCTACTCTACTTGCAAATTAAATCCCACTTATTAAGAAGAAATCTAAACCCACATTTGGGAGAATATTAAACTCAACATTGTCCATGAGATTTTCTTTTCTTATGCTTCGTAAGGATGAAACCATGTTATAGCATTGTTCTTTAAAATGAGGGTGATCGATTTGGTTCCTTCCAATTGATGAAAACAAAATAAAATAATTCTATGACTATTCCTAAAAACTTCATTTTTTTTTTTTCTTTCTTTCATTTTAATGATTTATAATTAAATAAAGATATATGTATATATATAAACTAGGCCATGGACTGTCAACTATGGGTCTGCCCATAAGAAACTAGCCTTTCATCTAAACTATACCATGATGAACAAGACTCCAACGATTATGAAGGTATATATGTCATTGGAGCGAAGGACACAAGCTAAGAGTGTTACATTAGTAATTAGGGAACGCGTACGCAGCACATGTCTAACTTGCGTCATGCGTGCAAATAGGCAATGGACACAAATTGAAGCTATATATTATTGAAATGAAAGAATAACTCGATTTATTGAAGAAAGAATACATAATCTTCTTTAACTATTAAAATTTTTTCAATGTTTTTCCTAAACTTTCAAATTGCATAATAGTTGGAAGGCTGGGGGATATATGAAATATATATACTTCGTCAAGTTAGTTTTCTAATATAATTGTATGTTCATATTATATGGCAGCTGTGATCCATCCATTTGCAGAACACATAGCGTATTTTATATTGTTCGCAATACCATTGTTGACAACATCGTTCACGGGAACTGCCTCAATTGCATCCTTTCTCGGTTACGTCATGTATATTGATTTCATGAACAACTTAGGTCATTGCAATCTCGAGCTCATTCCAAAGTGGCTCTTCACCATCTTTCCTCCGCTCAAGTACTTCATGTATACCCCCTCGTAAGTCTCCTGAGCTGGCCTCCTACTAATTATATCATACTATTAATTTTTAAATCATTTATAATAACTTAATTATTATGAGAGAATCCTTTGGAGAAAAGATCAAGAGTATTAATTGCACATTAATATTTGTGCCTTCAATATAAGGTATTAATTGCTTAGTGTCTTTTCTTTTTACCTCTGCATTCTCGATCTTTTCAATGTTATCTGCTTTCAGTGCTTTGTTGGATGGGATTTCAAATTTGCAACTCTAAAATTGAATAAATTTTGAATTGCTGCATCGAGAAGCGTATAAAATTGCTGCATACACTTGATTATTGATAAAGATAATAAAGAAACATATATGTTGGGATTTTAACATGAGAGTGATTGTGCTCAACTCTGGATATATGGGATGTCTCATGTGAGACCTGTGTGATAAAACTTATCATATAGGATTCACTTTATATCTTTAGGATATTGTACAACAGTTACATAATTCTTGTGCAAAAGTCATTTTTCTTTTAGTATATTGGTTTTGTTTGGCAAGTGAGTTGACTTGCCATGCTAAAATTGTGAATCGTTATGTTTTTAGAGTTAGTAAAAAGTAGTAGATGTGATATAAAGTAAAAAATTTTGTATAAAAAAGTAAAAAAGTTTGTATTTTAGTGAATTTTTTATTTGAATAGTAATATAAAATTATTAATGTGATATAAAAAGTAAAAAAAGTTTTAATATTTTGATGTTAATTGTTATTGAAAAATATGAAAAAAAAAAAAAAAATACTTGAATAATAGAAAAATACTATTTTGCCATGACAAGCCACTTGCCAAACATGGCCACTAATAAACAAGGGCGCGTTATTTCAACCCAAAAAGTCATGTCCACAATCAGTTCAAAAAGTGTAGTTCTCACTTGAGGGCTAGAGATGCAAAACTAGCACTTTTGGAGCATCTCCTTTTAGAGCATCTTTAGCAAGAAAGTTAAAATAGTTACCGAAAAAGTACTATATCCATTTTAACTACTCTTCTCCTTCTTTCTTTTTTTTTTTTTTTTTTTTTTTTTTTTTTTTTTAAGAATACTTAAATAGATTCTCTATTTTATCATTTCATTTAAATATTATTTTTCATTCTTTTCTTCTCCTCCTTTTCCCTTCTTTCTCGGTTTCTCCATGCACTTCTTCTCTCCTTTTCTTCTTCCTGTTCGATCACTCTTTCTTGGTCTTTCTTTATCTTTTCGTCTGAAACACACCGAGAGAGAGAGATCGAGAGATTTAGGGAGAGACCCATAAGAGGAGAGCCAGAGATGGAGAGACTCGAGAGGCCGAGACTGATCCGAGAGAGAACCCGCTGAACCCGACGAACCCAGATGAAACCCATCAACTCGATCCTCCATGAGTCTCCAATGGCCTAAGACGAGTTCCGGTTGAGCTAGGCGCGAATCCGGGGGAGTCAAAGGTGATTTTCGGTGACTAATCAAGGGGTTGATTTTGGTTGATAATTTTTAGTTGAACCCATATGATTTTGAAGCTTGAATGTGTCTCCCCTATTTCGGTTATGTGTATCACGGCTAAAGCTAAATTTATGGTTGGTTTTGATGATTTTGGTTGGTTGTTCATGAATCATGGCCAATTTTGCTTAGCTGTTCATGATTTTTGGTTGGTTTTTCATGGCCGACTGTTCTTCTAGAATCAGAGAGGGACGGAGAGGGAGAGAATGAAAACATTAATAAAAAAAAGTGTAAACAAATGAATAGTGAATATGCACTGTTCACGGTTAAGGAAAAAAACGCCAAAAAAGCTAATTTGCCGGAGAGAAAAAAAGTGCAAAAATAGGCTAAAGTAGGGACTCTGTTGGAGATGCTCTTAGGTTAGGTGATGATGAAATATTGTTTGTCATATCAATATAAAAAAGAAATATTATTTGTCATAAAATAATCTCACTTATATATTATCATCGTCACAAAAAGTTCTGGATCATCTTGATTATCTTGACTCCATTAATTGCTGTTATCTTTATATGAATTTTAGTAAATTATAATCTAAAATCTTTGACTCAACAGGTTTCATTCACTACATCACACCCAATTCCGCACCAATTATTCACTTTTCATGCCTATATACGATTACATGTATGGGACCATGGACAAGTCCTCGGATGCTCTATATGAGGCTTCACTAAAAAGAGGCGAAGAGTCACTTAATGTGGTACATTTAACGCATCTAACGACACCAGAATCCATTTATCATCTACGGCTAGGATTTGCCTCCTTAGCCTCCAAGCCCCACAAGTCCAAATGGTACTTGCTGTTGATGTGGCCAGTGACACTACTATGGTCTTTGATTCTAACTTGGAACTATGGCCGTACATTTGTTCTAGAGAGCATCACCTTCGGAAAACTCAAATTGCAGTCTTGGGTGATACCAAGATACAATATACAAGTAAGAAACGTACCTTGGCAACTCTCATTGTTCATTTCTCTTACTATATATTGCCATCCAGCTTGTGTTTAGTTTTAGTTGACCTAGACTCGTTAAGATTGTGACACGTGCTCTTTGTGCCTGTTATGAGACACGTGTTCCAATTTCAACGAGTCTAATTCTAACTAGAATTGAACTCAAAAGAAACCTAGCTAATTATTGCTGGTCAAATTCAATTTGATTCAACTACTTTTTTTTTTTATTTAAATATCTTCAGTATATGTTACAATGGCGAAGGGAATCTCTCAACAACTTGATTGAAGAAGCTATACTAGATGCTGAAGTGAGAGGAGTTAAGGTGCTAAGTCTAGGTCTTCTAAATCAGGCAAGTAAATCCAGCTTTCTAATATTAAATTGATAAAGTACAGAAACTACATGCACTTATCTTAGTCAAAAGTCTAGGTTTGCACACAACCTTACTCAATGGGCCGTCTTTACTGGTCACAATTAATGGAAGCATTCATATTGTGTCTCTCCCCCATTGTTGTTGTCCCGATTAGTAATTTGAACTCCACCTAGGCGTTTCATTTCTTATTGTGTCTTTTTGTTTTTGTTGTTAATTTCTTTTGTTTTGGTTTATTTGCTTTTGTTATTTGCTGAAAAGAAAAAGAAAAAGAAAAAAAATCTAGCATTCTAATATATTACTTGAAACTCTATTTGTCGGTCCAATGGTTGGTTTACACAATGGAGAATTGTTGATGTAAGAGAATTAAATTCAATCCATATCCTGGATCTCTGATATGATTCAGTCTTATTTCTATATTTTAATCCCCATGAGCTCCTCCTATTGGAAATGTTGAAGAAAGTGACACAAAGAAAAGACATGGATATTCATTCTTTCTCACAGTATTTTATCAATCTTTATTTATGTAAATTTTTGCAGGGGGAGGAACTTAATAAAAATGGTGAGCTTTACATCCAAAAGTACCCTCAGCTTAAAATAAAGCTGGTGGATGGAAGCAGCTTAGCAGTGGCTGTGGTGCTAAATAATATTCCAAAAGGAACAACTCAAGTGTTTCTCAGGGGCAACCTTACTAAGGTTGCTTACGCAATTACCAATGCTTTATGTGAAAGGGGTATCCAGGTATGTTTTAATTGTAGAATTCTTGCTCAACCTAGATTGCAATCTTATCTTCTTCTTCTTCTTCTTCTTCTTCTTCTTCTTCTTCTTTTTTTTTTTTAATTTTTTTTTATTTAATTTAATGTTGCTTAACTTAAAAAGGAAAAAAGAATATCGTTGAATTACACGTGAGGAGAAGTATTAGAGTATTTCATTAGTGATTAAATTCATCCATTCAAAGCGGTTTAAACTCTCGATCTTAGAATGGTAAGTGGTGATTTAAAACTACTTTATTCAAGCATTTGGCTTAAACAAGCTCAATTTCTTATAATCAAAGTCCTTCTAATATTCTTTCGTATGTAAACGGAAATAATAGAACTAATCGTGAAAATTCGGATAAAAAGTATTCAATATTGATGAATAAAACTAGCCTCTTACATGAATAGTTAATATATAGATTTCATCTTAATTTCACCTATGTGCAGATTTAGTGTTATGTTAAACAAGAGAGAAAGCTAGACATTCCTCAGAAAGAAGAAAAAAAAGAAGAAGAAGAAAGAAAAGAGAGAGACTTAAGATTTTGCATTTAGTTTTTTTAACACTATACTATAACTGCATGTATGATCAGGTGGCAATACAATACAAGGATGAGTATGAGAAGCTTCAATTAAGGCTCACCACAAAGTCGGAAAATAACTTGATCCTTTCAGCAGGTTATGCTGATCAGAAGGTAAAATTTGCAACTCATTTCATCATGATTGCTCATGACAATCTTTCTTCTTGCTGGATTTAAAGAAAGAAATGGTATTAAAAAATTCACCATTTTTATCGTTTATATATATATATATATATATGGTGGTCCACGTACATGCAAGAGTGGAACTAGTTAATTTGTCTTAAACCCAATGCTAACAATTTTTCTTGCTTATATAAAAAATCTAGCTCTCAATTAAAAGAGCTTGATCTCTTTTATGTAACTAGTTTGTTTTGTTCATTAATTACTACGAGTAGAGGTGGGTAATTGAGATTTTGTAACTAGTGCTAGCTTGATAGTAGAGGCCGGCTATTAATATAATTTTGTAACAAGTTTGTTTTGTTCATTCTGCCGATTGAATAGTTATCTCAAAATTTAAAATAGGAACATTCTTAAATATCTGGAAAGGTGGACAATTGAGATTAAGGCTCTTATTTAGTTTAGTCTATGATAAATTTCAATTATACACTTGTATTCAAGTCTCTTTAATCCAATAAATTAAAAAGAGAGTTAATTGTTTAAGTGAACTGTTAAATGGTATGATAAGGGAAGTGTGACATCGATCAAAGTCAACCCCTGCAGGTAACAAGTACTTATTTACTCACCATAATAGAGAAATTAGTACTGTTTGTCTATAGATTTTTATGAGAAATATTGTTTGAAATACTACAATTTATATTATAAGTTATTTAAAAACTAACATGGCAATTAATGCATGTGACACTTGTCATATCAGTCACTAAACAATTAAATTTGTTTGTGGTTTATGTGGCAGTGTCACGTCGTCAATTTGTAAGTACCCATATGACGCATAAATACCACGCTAGCCACTAAATATATAATTAAATTTGATTGTGGTTGACGAGATAATGCCACATTAATTTGTAATAAGATACTAGTAAAAATGGTAGCATCATAAGCATTTTCCTTTTATGAGATTCATGGCATAATTAATAAAATATAAAACGATTTTTTATTTTTAAGTGTTTACAACACTATGGAGCTCATTGATTAAACTTTTAAAGACTATGATATGACATACTTGAAATTTGTAGACATGGTTAGTGGGAGATGGATGGAACGAAGACGAACAACTGAAGGCATCAAAAGGAACATTATTCATTCCTTTTTCTCAATTCCCACCAAAGAAAATACGGAAAGATTGCTTCTTCTACAGCACACCAGCAATGATCACTCCCACATCTTTCATCAACATGCACTCTTGTGAGGTTAATATTTTAAGTCACCAATTTTCCAACCGTTTAAGCTTTTGATGATAAAAAAGAAAACGAGAAATTTAATCATTTAGTATTTTAATACTCTATCTTTCATTATGTGACAGAATTGGCTGCCAAGGAAAGTGATGAGTGCTTGGCGTGTTGCTGGGATATTGCATGCCTTAGAAGGGTGGAATGTCAACGAGTGTGGGAACACTTTGTTAAACATTGAGGATGTATGGAAAGCAAGTCTTCGACATGGGTTCCGTTCTTTTATGGTGCCCGTTTGATCGTTCTTTAGCTTACTTTTATACTTTATATTCATATGTAGAACATATATATATATATGTGTGTGTGTGTGTGTAGAACATATATAAATATATGTGTGTGTGTGTGTATGTGCGCGCGCGCGCGCACGCCTGCCTATTTTTATATTCTCTCCAAATAAAATGTAGCTACATATCTCATGTAATTTGATGCATGTAGTTCTATTGAAGAAGAAAAAGGACGTTTACACAAAAATTAGTTTATATATATGATAATAATTAGGTACTCAGAGGCTGTAGCAAGATCTATATACGCAGAGATAGCTTCATATAAACATCTTCGTTCAAAAAGCTATGAAAAAACATGATTAGACAGAGATCGATGTACGTGTGTGAGTATGTGACATCTTATATAACTTAATTAAGTTAGGATATATTTAGATTATATTCTAAATATAATATTATTGGTTTATATTTTTTAGTTTAGGTCGATTTGTGTTTTCTAGTAGAAGTTGATTTAGGTTTACTTATATAGGTTGACTTATTCAACTATAAATAGGGACCTACATACTATAAATAATCAAGTTATTAAGCACAGTGTAGTCCTTTGAACTTTACTCTATTGATGTAGGTTATAAACCAAACCACATAAATTCTCTGTTTCTTTTCTCTCTCTTCCATCCTTCGAACCCTCGACCTGGTCCAGGTAACAAATGCCACCAACCTGTAACATCCCTAGCCTGAAAAGGGATAGGATTGTCACTTTACTCTCTCAAAGGCGCAAAGATTACTAAGGTTTATCAGAGCAATTACTACATGCGATACTAAATGCATGATAGAGAAATTTAAAACTTCATAAAATGAAGAAAGTTTGTTTTTTTTTTTAAAAAAAAAAAAATAATAATAATTATCATTCTTTATTAAATAAGTCATAATCTTGAAATAGTGCCAATGCACTTCCTAAAAAATAGTATGTATCTCAGATGGACTCAATACTTAACCCCGCCCCCTTTCCGGCGTCCTAGATCGAACTGTTGATCACCTGAAAACAAAGAAGTAAACTACATGAGATGAAATGTTCAATAAGTAAATCTCAAACCATAAAACAGTTGAGTTAAATTCATTTTCTTTAAACCATTTACTTAACACGATTTATTTCTTGTAACACTTCAAAACACATTTAACACATATCACTATTTGAACAAGGATAAAACATTCTTCCTTGGGAAAAAAAAAAAAAAAAAAAATCTTCTTTGAAAACTACGTACTTCAAAACATATTTAGCACATATCACAAAAATCCCTAACCCTATAAATATACCCCTTAGCCGCCAGCCTCTCTTCCTCACTCAAAACTTTCACAGTCGCCTCTTCCATTTCGTGGACCACTATAAATATACCCCTTAACCACCGGCCTCTCTTCTTCTCTCAAAACTTTCACAACCACCTCTTTCATTCAGCCACCTCTTTCATTTCGTGGGATCCGGCTTCCATGCGGTAGTTTTGCTGTAGTGGAAAACGGTACCGTTTTCCACTTAAAAAAAATTTGCAAAATTTTTAATAAATTTAAAAATTATAAAAATAATAATAATTAAAAACAAAAAATATTAAAACAAAAAAAAAAAAAACTTAAGGGGTGGTCAGCCACCCCTTTGGGCAACGCCGGCCACCCCATTATTGGCCAAGGGGGTGGCCGGACCACCCCCTCGGCCGATCTGGGGTGGACGAACCACCCTAGTCGGCTTTGGGGGTGGTCCGGCTACCCCCAAAAGGCCAAAAAACAAAAAAAAAAAAAAAAAAAAAGTTTGGGGTTTGGGGGGTGGCTGGACCACCCCCAAAACCCAAACTTTTTTTTTTTGTTTTTGGTTTCTAGGCCTTTTAGGGGTGGTCGAAACCACCCCATACGGCCGATCTGGGGGTGGCCAAGCCACCCCCAAAACCCAAACTTTTTTTTTTTGTTTTTGGTTTCTAAGCCTTTTAGGAGTGGCCGGACCACCCCCAAGGGCCTGGGGGTGGTTTCGACCACCCTATACGGCCGATATGGGGCAAGCCACCCCCAAAACCCAAACTTTTTTTTTTTTTTTTTTTTTGGTTTCTAGGCCTTTTAAGGGTGGCCGGACCACCCCCAAGGACCTGGGGGTGGTTTCGACCACCCCATACGGCTGATTTGGGGGTGGCAAGGCCTTTAGGGTGGTCCGGCCACCCCAAACCCCTAACTTTTTTATTTTTTTATTTTATTTTATTTTATTTTATTTTATCTTTTGGCCTTTTGGGGGTGGCCGGACCACCCCCAAAGCCGACTGGGGTGGTTCATCCACCCCAGATCGGCCAAGGGGGTAGTCCGGCCACCCCCTTGGCCAATAATGGGGTGGCCGGCGTTGTCCAAGGGGGTGGCAGGCCACCCCTTAAGTTTTTTTGGTTTTAATATTTTTGGTTTTTAATTATTATTATTTTTATAATTTTAAAATTTATTAAAAAATTTTGCAAATTTTTTTAAGTGGAAAACAGTACCGTTTTCCACTACAGCACCCATGCGGTAGTTTTAAACTACCGCATGGAAGCCGGATCCCATTTTGTGGACCACTATAAATATATCCCTTAGCCGCCAGCCTCTCTTCTTCTCTCAAAACTTTCACGTACAACCACCTCTTCCATTTCGCGGACCACTATAAATGAGGGGTGCTACACATGCACCCCTCATCCACCTTTCATCTTTCATTTATTATAAAAAAATTGATTTTAAGCAAAAAGGTGTCTCTGATGTGACATCAGAGACACCTTTTTGCTTAAAATCAATTTTTTTAAGCAAAAGAGGTGGACAAAGGGAGGATGAAGGGAGGATTTTTAGCATTTCCCACTATAAATATACCCCTTAGCCGCTGCCTCTCTTCTTCCCTCAAAATTTTCACAGCCGCCCCTTCCATTTTTTTGGACCACTGCAGGTATACTCTTTTGTCCCATTGTTCTTCTTTCTTCCATTTTCTTGATTTAGCCATAGATCATGTGTCGTCCCTTTTCATTGCTTTTTTGTTTGTTTCCATTTCTGTTAATTGGAGTGTATTGTTTTTATTTCTTCTTTTCTTTTCCCTGTTGGATCTAATCCGTAGCAGCCCCACAACCTAGCTTGTCCTTTTCTTTCTTCTTCTCTCCTAGCTGTGAGCATAGGAGGAGTAGCCCTCATTTTTCTTCTTCTTTTCTTGTGGACAGCATGGTCCCACGTCCTTGTCCAGTTTTTGTTTCTTCTCCCCTTTCTTTTGTTCCTTCTTTTTTATAGCAAGACATGTCTACATCTTTTATCCTTTTCTCTTCCTTTCAAAAATTGAGAACTTGCTTATTATTATTTTATTAAATGTTTTATTTTTGTTGTTTTCTTCTTTCTTTTTGCCTTTCATTCTATAGATCTGCTACAAGCCTTGTGGTTAATTGTTGCTTTGTCCTTTAATTCCCTTTTAGTTGCCCCGTCAAAAGCATGGTTTTCTTTTGTTGATTATCTGTTCTTTTCTATCTTATTTTGCTACTTTTTTCCTTTTTCCCTTCTAAACCCAAAGGGATCTCATTCCTGTACAACTGTAGGGAAGATTCTAAAGACATGGGTGGGTCCCACATGAGTTCCACATGAAACTCACCTCATGTCTCTAACCTCCTGCACAATGAGGCTTTTTCCAAACCCAAAACCATCCGTAACAAATATATGTGGTTGGTTTCCATTATTTTTCCCTGTACTTAATGCAGTAGGTCATGTAATGAAATTAATTTTGTGCACTTTCCTTTTCTTGCCTATTCCGCTTTTCTTCCTTTTTTTCTTTTATGGGTAATTGATAATTTCCTATTGTATTTTAAGGAACTAATTTAACTATGTACTAACACTTAAAAAAAAAATCACATTTTCTTGACGGTTTTCAAAACCATCTAGAATTATAGTTTTACAGATGATTTTATTGTAACCATCTATAAATTTATAGACAGTTTTAATAAAACCGTTTAGAAATTAATATTCAGATAAATTTAGAGACGGTTTTTTTGAAACTTTTTATATGTTACAGACAGTTTACAAAAGGTTTCTTTGGAAACCGTCTGTAACATTTTTTTTTTCCTGTTTCTTTCTTTTTAAAACACATCGTTTTTCTTTCTCACTTTGAAAAAAAACCATCTCTCTCTTAGAGCTCTTTGTCGTTCTTCTTCCTCTCTTCGGCAGGCGATTAAAGACGGACGTCGACGAGATCTGGATGGTCGACAGGAACGGGACGCGCGACGGTTTTCGGTCGAAACTATCAAAGCTACGCCGATGTACGTGCGTGGGTTTGACAGATCCGGCCGAAACCCATGCTCGGCCGGATTTGTTGCTGGAATACAGAGAGAGATTCGGCCGGAATACGTGGATTTCCGGCCGGTTCTCTCTTCCTCTCTCTTTCTCTCCCCCCTCGGGCCTCCTCGTCACCACTCTCTTCCAAACCACCGGACGGATCTTTGTTTTTTTTTTTTTTTTGGGTTTGGATTGTGTTTGTTGTACATTTTGTGTTTGTTTTGGGTTTGGAATTAATGTTTGATGGGTAGTGTGAGAGCATGGGCGCGGTGGAGAAGAAGCTGATGGAGATGGAGATTGCGTACGTGCGACTGTGACAACCTTCTGGTGGTCCCTTTAGCCAGCGAGATGGACAAAAATAATAATAATATTATTAAAAAATAATAATGATTATAATTTAAAAAATTTATTATTATTTAAAAAAAAAAAAAAACAAATTCTAGATGATTTTGGGCAAAGCCGTCTGGAATTGTGGACGGTTTGGCCCAAACCATCCATAATCAAAATTAGCGACACATTTTTCTGGACTGTTTAAAACCGTTCAGAAAAAATCGTATGGACCTTTTTCTAGACGATTTTTTGCAATTTCTAGAATTCTTGAAATTTTTGTAGTGTAACAATATTTTAGTATGCTTCTAATAATTTATTTTGAGTATATGTATAATTTTGTGATATCTAAGTTTATCAAAATTACAGTTGTTACAAAGTATAAAAGGACGGGTATTGATAAGCCCTATTATATATTTTATGGAGTTATTTTTAACAACCGGTAATATTTCAAAAACTTATATGTATATATATAATAAAGTCTGTCTTCTTAGCACATGCCGCCTTTTTCCTTATTATATTAACAACATGAAACTTTATCAAATTATATGACTCCAATAGAAAATAATTCTTATGATATTTTCCTTTATTGAATCATATTTCTAATAATAAAAATATGTTATTTCTTATTTAATAGTTTAATTATTATACGGTTAATGTTGTTAAACGTACCTCGGGAATCCATTCTCAATAAACTAGTAAGACGAACCATAGTAGCATCAGTATAGTGTCTAGTGTCGAGTTATAGTATTAATTTGTTGGAACCTGTACTCAAGTGACTAGCTAGCTGCCAAGGAAATTGTCTTAACTGCATTCGGAGAGGTAAGTAGATCCTCTACGCCTTCTAAAATTGTTTATTTCATCCCTTATTTTTAGCATATTTGTGAATAATCGTTTTATTTATGTATTGCAAATTTACCTTACTTACATAAAAGATTTCTAAAGAATGTTGAAATGAAATGTTGTTTGTAGAAAAATGATACTTTTGAAATCCGAAATTTGTTGAGAAAAGTATTAGTATGAAATACATTCCAATATAGTAAATTCTTTTTTTTTTTTTTTTTTTAAAGTTCCCGATATGGGGAAATCACTAGTTTTAGAAAGTGATAAAAAGATAAGTGTATAATTGTAAAACCCTCATACACGTTGCCTCTAGATATACAAGAAACGTGAAAGAATGAGAAAAGTTTTATGAGATAAATAATGAGAAAAGTTTTGTGAGATAAGGGCACGTGTGTGGAGGAGATTATTTTTTGCCACAGAGATATTGACAGATTCACAGAGGATTAAGCTCGGTACCGTTGCTTGGAATGAAAGCACACCCGTTGAAGAACATTGAGAAGGCAGTAATCCGTCTCTAGGTCATACGAAGTATACTTTCATTAATTAGCTGACAGGGAAGGCCTGCGGCCACAGTTACCTGCCATGATCACAGCAAAAACCGCGCAACCCTAAGTACAAATGGCGTAATAGTGTATATAGGCCATATTATGAGAAATTTGTTTTAAGCATATTAGTGTAATTATATGTTTCAAAGAAAAGGAATATGCTTTAACTTATTTTTATTGAGAATGACATCGTTTTTAATTAGCGATATGAGACAAAGAAGTTTTGAAGGGTTTCCAAGAGATTCAATGTTTTTTTAAAAAATAAAAATAAAATTAAAATTAAAAAACGGTTTTAAAGAAGAAGGTTTATCTTATTTCAATAGTAATATGTGTTAAATGTACTTTGAAATGCTACAGGAAATAAATTATTTTAAGAAAATGGGTTTTAAAAAAAATGAATTTAACCCAACCGTTTTTTGGTTGGAGATTTACTTACTGAACCTTTCGGCTCATTCAGTTTTACTTTTTGTTTTCAGGTGATCAGAAGCTCAGTTTAGGAGGCTAGAATGGGGGCGAGGTTAATTATTAAGTCCATTTAGACTGCATACAATTTTTATAATAAGTGCATTGGCACGATTTAAGGATTTGACTTATATTTTGTTTACAACAAATCTTTCCGTAATGTACGAAGTTTTGAATTTGGTGCCTTATCTCGTCATGCATTTAGTATCGCATGTAGTAAATGCTCTGGTAAACCTTAGAAATCCTTGCGCCTCTAAGTGAGTAAATTGTCAATCCTACCATTTTTTTGGGCTGGGGTTGTTACAGTTTGGTTTGAGATCGATTCATTTATTAAATAAATAGAGTTTGAACAAAAAATTCGGATTGCTTATTAATAAGTAAGCCAAACTCGTATATGCTTGTCTAACTTCTTTTTTCTTTTATTTTTATAATATATATATATATATATATATTTTAACTTCGTAATGGGAACATGTAAAGTATTTAGAAAAGATAAAAATTAATTATCCTCGTAATGTACTAAATATAGCTTGAACTATTGTAAAAAATAATTATTAATGGGTTTGTGCAAGTGTAATGAATATATATATATATATACATAAAAGACAAACATATAAACTCAAAACTAGATTATTTAAGATTCGATTTAATTTATTTAATTACTTAAATAATAAATCTTAACAATGATTAAATAACCAATAATTAGTATGGATATATGAAAAAAATTAAACAATAACGACATTTAAGTTATATATGATAATATGAAACAAATAAGCCAATTGAGTAACTTGTGAAGAAGATTGAATTCGTTTAAAAAAAAATTAAATGAACTGAGATTGAACAAATTATCTAGCTCGGTGACAAGCTCGACGGCTCGTGTTCAAAAATACTAAACGAATCAAACTTAAATATTCAATACTCTACTTGACTACAACCCTAGGTGGCATATATTTATATGTACCTAACCAAAATTCTATCAATATGATGCATCATTGACCATTTTTTTGCTTTTGTTTTTCTTTTGTTTTTCTTTTTCTTAAAAAAAATAAAAAGGTTTATTCGAGCTTTTCTTTTAGGCATATATATAGATTTGAATTTGGACATGTTTCATATTTAGTTCAAAACAGAAGAAAATTAGTGGCTTCTCCATTGAAAATTAGCCAATCCCTGGCCTCTATTGAAGCATTTTCAACATTTTTTTTTTAATTTTTTTTAGTTATCCAAAAAGGCAATATTCTGTACTCTACCTTACTTTTTCAACACACACTCTAAAAGGCTCTTTATTTATTTATTTTTTTTCTTTACTTTCTTCATATACTATTTTTTTTTTTTAGAAGATAAAAATTCAATGTCCATCAAAATGAGACGAGGAAACATACCCACTTCTATAACATCCCAACCTAAACTAGAGTTAAGAAGTCCGTAATTTGGATCCAATGGTTAGTGAAGATTAAGGTTAGACGTAAATGATGAAAAGATGGACCCGAATCGACACTCGGACCAATTTTTGTCTTGGGTGATTGATCACCATGGAGCCAGGATCGATTACAAGGGTCCTAAAAACCCTAGTGATTGATCACAACCATTTTGTGATCGATCATGCATAGCTCGTCAGTGTGCGATTTTAAGTATTTTTAGGACTCTCAGATGATGGTTTTAGCATATAAATTCACCTTTAAGCTAAGAGCACTAGTAGCAGATTTCCAACCATTTTTCTTATATTTAGGGAACAAAACTACTTTTTGCTTCCCTATAAAAAAATACCCTACAATAGATTCCCTTACTTT